>NC_090735.1:57985266-58010266 GCF_036898095.1 Palaemon carinicauda
TGATTCTAGTAATAAGGTGTGCCATGACAAAAAATTTGTTTCAGTCATTTTTCGATTCAATCACACCCTTTAACCACCTGATAATGGCGATAAGGTCGGTGCCAACAACGAGTGCATGTCAGCAGGGAATCCATTGCATGCTGAAGGTGAGAAAAGCGACCTTCGCCCCGCCGGCGCTCATTTAGCGGTGTATATAAGGTAAGGACAGACCTCCAAAAGACAGCCTTCGGAGCTTCGACTAGACCTGTCTGTTTTCCGACAGTGTGAGTCGTCCAAAATGAGGTTCGCTCTACTCTCCGTGTTTGCTTTAGCCTCTTCGGCTTTGGCAGGTAAGATTTGCGAAGATTTCCTTGAAGACTTAATGTAAGAGTTTAAGCGTCAACTTTGCAAAGATTTATCAAGCAGTTGCTACAATACTTTTAGATAAAATATATTTTTTGATGAAAATAGCTAGTCAGCTAAAAAATATTCAGTCTTCTCTGGCAGTTGCTATGATATTTAAGGGGAAAATGTTCTCTTTGATGGGAACAGCTAATCAGCACAAAAATATCCATAGACGTCTTTAGCAGTTGCTACAATATTTAGCAATAAAATGAAACTGTTCTTTGATGGGGATAGCTAATCAGCTACAGATATATTCGTTAACTTCTCTATCAGTTGCTACAATATTTAGGGGTAAAATCTATCTTTTGATGGCTATAGGCAATCAATTACAAGACTATTCATAGACTTCTCTAGCTCCGAAGATTTAAGGGTAAAAACTACACTAAGACGAACATTTCTAACAAACCCTTAGACTGTTGTTGGGTAAAATGTAATCTATATTGCATGATATACTATTGTAACTGACAAGATCTATCATAAATTGGTAGGACACATCTGATATAAGCAGGTCATGATAGGATTTTGGCTCATCAAATCTAGAAACAATTGATATGAAAAATTTACCATAAAATGATTAATCTAATTCACAATTAAATGCTAAATAAAACTGATCAATTTTTTCTAAGTAAAACCGAGATGCATGTAAAATTTATCGTCAACTTTATTATGATAACAAATGATAATATAGCAAAGGAATGCTGACGAAAACAGAAAATAATATCTAATGGGTTCAAGTAACAGTATCCATGTAAGAAAAAAAAATTAAAACCCCATTAATAATTTTTTGTAAAATGTGTTAGTTTCTTTGATATTATGTATGGAAATCGAAAATGACAAGTAGCTAATTTTCATAGAAAAGGATTCTGTCATATTTTAGGAAATAAGTTTTCAAGAAATAACAGAAATTATAATTCACTAACTCTCAATTCGCTGAATTTATTCTATTAATCAATTACTGTAATTAGTACATCAATATAAACCTGTATCATGTTCTTTTCAGCACCAGCAACTTCTACAGGCTCCTGTGCGCTTCAGTGCACGAGTCCAAAATCGTTCGCGTATCAAACAGGTAAGCTCAAGTCTGATATGTAAATAAAAAGCACTGACTTATATGTCAAGTACCAGTGACCTTAATGTAAATATGTGACATTGCCTCTTGTGTGAAGATGTAGCACTGGCTTATATATAAGTGTGTAGTAGTGAACTACTGTATATGCAATTAAATAACAATGAATTATAAGTAGAGATGCAGCAGCATGTGAGGAATTTGCTCGCTACTTCTGTATCATTCTCCCTACATTCGGCTACAGAGGATAATTCAATTACAAATCCACTGGATTTGCAGATAATTAAATAACTAAAAAGCCATTAGTAAGTTTCAAGTAATAATCCCCCATTCTATAATCCAGTGTTCAACCAATTATTCGATCAAGAAAATCATTCCATAATTTGGCCACAAATGGAATAGAACTTCTGGAATGATATAGGCAGCATTGAGAGTCACACTTAGAATAAGCAAGACAGAATTAACCACGATTCGATTACTAAGTGTATGGTGTTAGGTATAGAATGGAAATATGTGAGTGCAAAGATGTTCTAAATTATGAAACATCTTATACATCTTGCGAAATGAGCTGATTGAAAGATGATTACTTATTTACATACTTTGACGGATACTTTTCCGGTCCCATACAGCAAGGGAACCCCACTCTCTAGATGACCTCCACTATCGTTTTACCTTGTTTGTTCAGAGTATTTAATGTTTCATATCACGTATTGTTCATTTACTGTTAAATAGTCACTGTTATACGACTCACGGAATAAGAAAGTCTTCAGTTTCCTCCTGAAAGCCTTAATCTCTTCAATCATTCCACATCAGGAATAATAATAATAATAGAACTTAGTATTTGTCCAACTATTAGAGATAAGAGTTGGATGCAGATATCATAAAAAAAATACAATATCTAAAACATGACTGAATAAAATAATTCAAGCAATTCCTGAGGATAGACAGGCCCTAGAATGCAGAAAGAGTTTCTCAATATAAACATAATTAGTGCAACTAAAGAAGTAACAGGCCATATATGTTTCTCAAAAGGGAAGTTGCAACCACCATAAACCACCCCTAGATAGTACATACAAGTTATGTATCGCTACAGTCACAGTATGTGAAAGAGATATTACTGATGTTCTTCTAATCGAGGGTTGAAATTAATCTGACCCATTTAAATGCTTTTCTTCTAGGAAAGAGTTATGTGTATGATTACTCCATCGACACTTCAACTGCTCTTGTTGGTGTTGCTGACGATGACGCCAAGCTCCGAATCACGGCTCAAGCCAACATTGATGTCACCGGTCCCTGCGATTATATCCTTAGGGTTAGTTTCAATATAACATAATATAAAACGAACAACATTGTCACACTGGTTATAAGAGGCATTACTTCCGTTAGACTCAGATATAAAGCAAAAGGGTCGACACAACTAGCGATTTTTTTGTCTCCCTAACTGATGAAATTCTGATTTTTCTTAATATTTCTGTTTATTCGCGAACTCAAGTTTCCGTGTTTGAAGGGAAATTAATAAGTCAAGATCCACTATCCTGCATTGTACCTCATCTTCTGATCTGACTTTCTTTAAGTCTCATGTAGTCAATAAAAAATATGTAAGTAACATAATGCGATGTAATCTTAAACTCAGGATTACGCCCATATCATATGCATAACTATCAATGCTTTTTCTTTTACTGTGAAAAGAATAAGATTATTCCCTCATAAAATCCAAATACAATTTAATGTAAATTACTTAACCTTTTCAAGTACATCAAGGTACCAGGTATAACGCGCACACAATTTATATATTTCAAATTGATTCCTGACAACATAATGTACATCAATGTATATAGAAATTGAGGTGTTCATTACAAAATCCATATATTCATTTCAATTTTTCTCTAAATTTATCATCCTATTTATCATTTTGTTCTCAGGTGAGCAACGTAAACATGGAAGGGTCAAGTCATGTTAGTGAACTTGCCGAAGCTTTGACCAAGTATTCCTTGAAATTCTCCTTCCAAGATGGCATGATTGAAAACATCTGCAGTGACGTTTCAGAGCCTAAATGGGTCCTGAACATAAAGAGAGGTCTCCTATCCACCTTCCAGAACACCATGACCTATCATGAAGCAGAGGTACAGTAGTACTCTATTCCTATAATGATTAATTGATCTAAGATCTTCATTCATATTAATATTTTCAACTTGGACAGTCTCTTTGGAAAATAACAAGCAACATCTCTGCAAAGGTCCAACGATGACTTCTAATTTCAGAATGTGCAAGAAATGGACATCTCTGGTGTTTGCAAAACACACTATAAGACTGTGACCGAGGGAGATATCGTCCACGTCGAAAAGATCACAGATCTTTCTTCCTGCAGCCTCAGACCAGACTTCCCCTCCATTATTAGCACAAGCTACAGCACTGATTCTCCCATCCAGAACTTCCCTCTTCTCAAGACAGTAAACAAGTGCCGCCAGGACATACAAGGTGGTATCATAAAGGGTGTTGAGTGTGAGGAAATCTACGAGTCTCGCCCATTCACCTCCGAGAGAGGCCTAGCCATCACCAAGGTTAAAACTACAATGATTCTCCTTTCTGAGGATACAATTTTACCCATACCAGGTATTTTTTCAACCCATCATTTTCAGTATAGTATTAAAATGGATATAGAGGACTACTATTTAATGTGGCTTTGAATACTGAGTTCAGATCGTGCCTTCATCATATAAACATAAATTACCAGCAGACCTTAATACTTTGATGTTTGTACTAAAATAGCTTAATAATAACCCAAAAAATGAATTACATAATATTTTGATCCATTTTCAAGATCAACTTCCATATAATCAAATTGAAGAAAAATATTTTCCTTATTCCTTTTCATAAAAACAAAATATATAAAAGTAGCATATATTACTCAACTTATCCTAATATCACAATCTAACGTCAACTTCTTTATCATTTGCCAACAGAATTTGAATTCTACCGCCAAACACTGGTATATGATGACACCGTTTCCGATATCCCCAAGATCCAGATTGAGAGAGTTAAAGAGATCTTGAGTGATTGGTTGTTCTTTCTCAAGATGAAATTCATGCAGAGTTTCCAGCTGTGTTCTCTGAGCTTGTGAACGCCCTCAAGAAACTTGACCATTCTCAGATGAGTCAGCTCTTCTCCATTGCAGCTGAAGGTCTTCCTCGTAAGTTCTTGGTTGATGCCATGCCACTGGTTGGAACACCAGAAGCCACAGTACTTGTCAGTAAAATGATTCTCGAAAAGGAAATGAATGCTATTGAAGCAGATATTTGGTTCACGTCCCTGGCATTCTACAAGAATCCTGCTAAACAGATGATTAGTGCCATTGCTGTGAGTATATGATCAATTCTAATACAGCTAAAATTCACAAATAGTTTATGGAGGTTTTTCTAACAGGTAGTTAATTATTGTCATATAAAAAAATGTGTAGATTGTTCCTTATTTTCCTCCATAAATACCATAATGTATGGCTGTTTCGCTGCACATTCCAATCTATCCCCAAATAAATTAACTATAACCAGTGTAATTTCTATTAATAAGATGAGGTTAGCTATTTTCATTGTTATAAATCTCTTCACTTAAGTATACAGTAAAAATTCTATAAGTGTGATATGCACATGAATATTTATATCCATTAAACTTAAACTGATGATGGGTCAAGAGATATTGCTGACATTTTATAAAGTTTAGTGATACAGTATAAAATGAATAATCACATCTAAATACTTCGAATGATTTTTTCTTTTTTTCAGCCTCTGCTGGAGCAAACACCAAGTCAAAAGGCTCTGTTAGGAACATCTGCCTTAATAAACAATTACTGCAAAATCAATGTGGAGTGTGAAACTCAGCCTGAAATTCAGAATGTTATACGTCTAATCGAAAATCAGATTGGAGCTGGCTGTCGAACTGTCAGTGATGAGGAAAAGACTAAGGTCTTGGTTGCTCTGAAAGCACTTGGAAATGCTGGTCGCTGGGTTAATGCAAAGTCCACCTTACAAGCATGTTACAGAGAGGAAAATGCCATGGAAATTCGTGTTGCTGCTTTGGACGCTTGGAGACACACTCCTTGTGAGTATGATCGATCAGACATCCTAAGACTTTTCCAAGATGAATCCTTTGACCCAGAACTACGTATTGCTGCCTACCTTTCCCTCATGTCTTGCCCCACACCAACTCTAATTAACATTGTAAAAGAGAGACTCACATCAGAAGGTGTTAACCAAGTTGGATCTTTCATTTGGACTCACATGACTAACATGCAAGAATCAGCAGCCCCTGAAAAAGAATGGATGCATGAAATGATTGGTGAAGAAAATCTTCAAAAGAAATTTAGCACAGAAGCATTGAAATTCTCTCGCAATTATGAATCATCAATCTTTACAAATGTTCTAAATGTTGGAGCCTCTGTCGAAAGCAATATCATTTTCAACAGCAAGTCATACCTTCCTCGTTCAGGCATGCTTAATCTTACAATGGATCTTTTTGGAGAATCTATCAATTTCCTAGAGGTTGGTGGTAGGATTGAAGGATTTGAAGCCTATATTGAAAGATTCTTTGGATCAAATGGATATTTCCCAGAGGAACACATTGAGAAAGTCCTTAAGCACATGAGGTCCACATCTGATGCAGAATCAACCACATTGGAGGGTTTCTTGGACAAGATAACAGATGAGCCTGAAGGATCATATTACCTAAGAGTTTTTGGCCATGAGCTTCATTACCATCATTTCAATGGTCTAGAAAATTTGATCACGTCTCCTGGTAGCAAAACCCCATTGGACTTTTTGATGGACCTTATTCGTAAAGGCAATGTCGATTACACCAAGTCTTTCCAAGTCATGGACTCTCATTTGCACATTCCAACCATCTCAGGATTACCATTGATTCTTGATTCCAAGGTGACAGGTACAATTAAACTTGAAATGAAAGGAGGTTTCATGGCTGAAAGTATGACAAATTTCAAGCTTGAGGGTCGTTTCCATCCTTCGGCAGCTTTACAAGTTGATGGGCATATGATTATTGATGCAAATGTAGCAAAAGCAGGCGTCAAACTATCATCTACTCTCCATTCCTCTACATTCATTGATGGCAAAATTCATATTGCCGACAGCAAACTAGTTGACATCGCTATAAATACACCAAAAGAGAAAGTAGAATTTATTGATGTTAAAGGTGAATATATCTACATCATAGACAGTCAAGAAGTTAAAAAAGAAGCTGGAGAACAAACTGTATATGAAGAATGCTCAAATGGAATCATAGGTATGACTCTATGTGGCACACTGAAACACACACCAACGACTGAAATCTTCCCAATTGGACCATTTGAGGCCAAAATGTACCTGCAAAAGACTGACACCCAGACAGGCTATATCTTCCATTTCATGCAAGATAAGGAAAAAATGGAATTAGTCATTGACACTCCTGGGTCACAAAAGGATAACAAATTCTCCATGATCATTACCAACAGTGAATCTGCAATTGAATTTGATATTTCTACCCCAATGAAATCTGTCAAAGGAAGTTTGGAGTATATTTGGACATACACTAATAAGAACATTAAAGGCATAATGACAATGGATAATGGTGAACATTATGCAGTGGAAGCTGGTCTTCTTAAAACAGTTGATGAAGTTACAACATACCAGCCCTCTTTGGTTATAACACTTCCAATTGGAGAAGTTCTGAATATCAAAGGAATTTCTAAAACTAAATTAGAGTACTATGATTCGATAATTTCAACTAAGATTGATGTTTCTTACAAATGGGGAAGCCAGCAAATGATTCATTTGGAACTTGATGCCAGTAAGAAGCTTACTGAATCTATGAGTGTATTTTCCCTCCACGGTGCCATAGATCCAACACAATTCGCTCAGCTAAAGTCCTCGGTAGATGTAACTCTTTCCGATACTGAAAATCTGCAATTCAAAACACAGGTAGGAAATTATAAGACACGTTTTGCTAAAAAGAAAATAGCCAAATAATGCTTGCATAGTAAACTAATATCTGAAAAATTTATTGCTTAACTCCTTTTTTAGCTATCCATTCATGTATGCATTATTTTACTTATTTACCAATTTGTTTATTTCCACAGGTAAAGGCTGTTCTCAATGGGCAATCCTACATCTTAGAAGGAATGCTACAAGACAATTCTGCAGAATCAAATAATATTATTGCAGATGCAACACTAGTCTCTCCAAGTCTTGAAATCAAAGCTGGCCTAGGAATAAATTATGGCTCTGATACATATTCCCTTGATCTAAAGACAGCAGTTAATGGTCAAAATTATGGCTTGAAAATCGATCTAACCAAAGCTTCTCTCGTAATTGACGCTAACATCATTCGCCACATTCTCTTAGGAGCTTATGTAAGTAAATGCCAATTTAGTACTTAGAGCTTTCTTACATCATCTTCTCTTTACAGGTTTATCAATATTATTATCAATATAACTATCATTATTACCATAAATATTACCATTATTATCTTTATCTATTATTTCAATATGATCTTCATTTTCTATTAGTTACCAAAACTTCCTCTTGATTTGTTGACAATCTCAACTTTTTCAATAACTATAACACAAAACTCATAATAATATTTATCTCCATGCTTAGTAGAGTACATCTGCTAAATACATACTTCTCCCATAGGCAAGAACCCTTTCTTGTATGAGGTCTGCTTAATCTAGTAGCAAGCTTATAGCAAATTTATTTGCAAACTCTACAAGAAAATTTTCACCATGCAATAATTCATATAAAAAAGCATAATGGAGCATGTAATAAAAAAACAGAATATTATCTTCAATTATATACGGTTTAAGCATAAAATTAACTTTTGTATATCAAGCTTTGTCATCAATATACATTTTTCAGCCTTGTTTACCACTTTGGTTTTCACTAGCATAAATTATTTTTCGTTCAGCTTTCGTCAAACGAAGGAGTAGCAAAACTACACATCACTTGTGAATGGAACAAAGATGTCGACCCAACAGCTGTGTTCCTATTTGATGGACAGATCTCACAAGATGAAGTAAAAGTCCATGTTAAGTAAGTTTACTCAATAACTAACGTCATCTGTTCATCTGTATTTAATTTTCTTCTTAGTGAAATAACAGTAATCTGTAATTTATTGAAAGCTTATAATTACATCACGATTTTCTCTTTGAAGGCTTGCTGAGAAAGAAGGAAATGTCTTGGGCAAGTTGCTAGCACGTGGACTTGAGTTGGAAGGCAACTGGGATGACAAAAAGGTAACTGCAGTTATCGGCTACACATTAGGTGAGACAAAATCCCTCACTATTTCAGTCCAAACACCTTTCACTGGATTTGAGAAACAAGATTTCACAGCCTCCATAACTTTGAAAGACAATGAAATTTCTGGCCGCATAGTGTGTACTTGGCAGAACACTCAGCAGATTGCTCTAAATCTTGCTGGAAAACTATCTCCTGGTTTATTGAAAAATGCTTTGCATACTGAAGTTTTGTTTAGCAGCAGTTTTGAAGGGTTTGAGCAGCTTAGCTTTAAACTTAACCATGAAATGGAAAACCTATCTATCAAGTCAAGCATAATCGCTTCCTGGGATAAAATGTTACTAAAATCTATTTTCGAGGTTGTTCCCAAGCCTGATGGATATGAATCATCTCTCACAGTTGAATCTCCCTTTTCTGAAAATCTTCTTATTACTCTAAACTATGTATTGAATGGAAAGGACATAACATCCATAATTGAAGGTAAATACGGCAATACAGTTGCTACTGCTGCCCTTAAGGGCCACATCGACCTTGCACATGTGCATAATGTCATTCTATCTCTTCAAATTGCTCTTCCTTCCATCCCAGATATCACTGCTAATATCAATTACAAATTTGATTGGGCTGAACTCCAGTTCATCTTTGAAGGAGTAATGGGAGAAAACAAAGTTATGTTAAATGTAAATGGAGACCTTGTTATAAGCCCAACAACTAAATTCAATGGAAATCTGCGATTTATTACCCCATTCACATACCCCATCAGTGCAACAATTGTTCATGCTAATGATGGTAACTCCTTTGAATCTAAGCTTGAGTTGACAAGGTTCTGGTCAGATTATGGCACTTTGAAGGTCCATTCCGAAGGTCATTTCTTACCCGCAGACAAACTATTTTTGGTCGAGCTTATTACCCCTGCTACTAAGGCATCAGTTTCATTGACCCATAGAATTTCTGATCAAAAATTATTCTCGGCATTGGATATCAATCTTAATGGTGAGAGTTTAAGTGTCAAGGTGAATGGTATGCTGGACTTAGCCAAAACCGAAGGAAACTTGGAATTAAAGATAATTTCAACACTTAAAGAATTAAATGACATAAAATTAATAATTGATACTATCAAAGAAGATACAAAGAGGACCAGTAAAATAATTTTAGCAAAGGGTGAACAATCAGTAACTATTGACCATATCCTAACAGCCACTGACACTCTGAACTGGGAAAATATTGTCAATATCAATGATCAGTACAAGCTCAGAAATACTCAAGTATTCACTGCCTCTTTGTTAGCACACGAGATGGAATGTGTCTGGGATCAGAAGACTATTCACTTAACACTTCAAGTTGACAAAAAGAGCAGCGACAACTCCCAAATCATAGATGGTCTCATTTCCCTTGTAACACCTTGGACTGACAACATGAAAGGGGAAATTCACCATGAAAATGATGGTATTGAGTATAATTCAGTAGTTACTATTGAATATGCCCCTGGAAAAAAGATTGAACTACAAAATATCATCAAAACTGCTAAGATCCTTTACTCTAAATCCATTTTAATGACACCATTCACTGAAACTCTGGGCTACGAAATTACAGTAGATCTCTCTTCAAAGAAAGCAGTATCACTTGAACTCTCTTGGGGTTCTAAACAAATAACTTTTGATATTGCTGTTGAAGTAATTACAGGAAAACTTGATGGAAGCATGAAAATTAATTCAACTTATCTGGACACCCCAATCACTGCTGATGTAGCTTATGATATAATTTCACCAACAAAAAGTATCTACCTCCTTGCTACATATATCAACAAACTAGAAGTAAAAGGATTGTTTTCCGGAGATATCAGTAAAGGAGATTATTCTCTCTTATTGAACCTCCCTGTGGAAGTTTTCAAGCACATTGAATTAAGTGGAAATTGGACCTTTGAGCTTGGTAAAGCAAGTGTTGATGCTAAAGCCATCATAGATACATTACAAGATACCATGCTTCACATTGATTATGATATTCAGACTCAGAAAGAAGTTTCTATTAAGGTAGCTTATGGCTCTAAAGTTATACAGCTTATTGCTCAGCTTAAAGAACAAGTCATAGCACTCGACTTGATAACTCCTTTTAAAGGGTGGGAACATCTGAAGATATCAATTTTCCTAAGTGGATCAGCCATTGATGTTACTGTCTCAAAGAATAATCTAGATCTAACTATCAAAGGAACTTTCCACATCAAATCCACAAAAGGAAAAGCAACCTTAGCTTTAACAACGCCTTTTGAGAACTATGAAGCGATTTCTGCTGAATTACTTTATTCTCTACGTGGACCTATCAAGTATATTGAAGTAAAATCATCTATCCCTGCCGGAGACTTGAAATTAACTGGTGAGATTGATGTTTCAAAGGATTTAGCTCCTGCCATTAAATTACTCTTTGTCTCCCCATTTGATGTCGTGAAAAGGATTGGAGGAGAAGCATCCTGGGATTTGAGAAGTGACAAGAAAACAGCCCAGGTACAGGTTTATAAGAATGATCTTCTTTATCAATGGGAGCTGGAAGTATCCATTGAAAGTGCTGTTGCCGGATACATCAAGTCTAAAATCGTTACCCCATTGCCAGGAATGGCCACTGTTACAGTTGAAGGGACTCTCGATTTTACAAAAACACCCTATGAATTTAAGTTTGCTCTGGATAAAGATGGAACCCTTACTAAATTTGAAGGCATTTTTAATCTTTCCGACAAAGGATTCAGCTGTCAACTTTTGACACCCTTTACTGGATGGGAAGCAATTGCAATTACAGGAAAGTATGATATGGTTGAAGACCAGGTAACTGGAACATTTGAAATCAGCAAAGATTCTGATAAATACTCTCTTGATGCAGATATCCTCTTCAACATGAACACTCCAAAAATTCATATCTCAATGAAAACACCAATTGATTTTATTGCCAACACTGAGTTAATATTTGACTCAAGTTTAACTGAACCACAGAAAACTATGCATGTGATTCTTAAAGTTAATGATGCAACATTCAATCTGGACGTTGAAGGTCAGATTATTCATAAAACTGCATATATAAAGATTCTGGCAAGGACTCCTATTTCTGGAATTAGTATCATAGATGCTCAAGCAAAGTATGACTTCACAAAACAAGTCAAAACTGCAGAAATTGATTTCAAAATTGGAAATGACTCTCAACGTATCTATATTGAGACCAAAGTATCAAAAAATAGACTTCAAATTCAGCTTCAAACTCCTCTCATAGCCTTTGAAATGGCCAAAATCGTACTTGATTATAATGTTCAGCGTAATGAATATTTAGCTTCAACTTCATATATTCAAGGTGTAGAGCAATTTGAATACAGTTTGAAAGTAGCCATGACGGAAAAAAGCCTTGATTTAGCATTAGTCACCCCTACTGAAACACTGAAAACCTTGACTGTCAGCATGAATTATGAACTTCTTGAAAATGGTGTCATAGCTGTTCTATCTGCTCAAAAAAATGAAGAAAAATATGAAATAAAAATTAGTGGAAGTTTCAAGCCTTTAGAGTCAAGTCTCCTAGTTGGAATTATAACACCCATGGAGGGATGGAAATCTTTAACTCTTGACTGCAAATATGATATGATATCAGAGAGGAAGGTTGCTAAATTTCTAATCCAAAAAGAAGAACTGAAAAAACAAGTTACAATTGAAGGACAATTTACACCTAAGGCTGGGTTTATATCAATTGAAACTCCAGTTGAGGGTTTCGAGGTCTTGGCAAGTTCATATACTTTGAATATTGATGAAGTTAACATGAATATGGATGCCAGCATTAAGATAGTCAAGAACTCCGAAGAATGGGCCTTCTCTGCACAGGGACAGTATTCCAATAACAAGATGACAATAAGATTCCAAACTCCATTTGAGGATTTCAAAGTTATTGCTCTCGATGGTGAAATAGATTTAGAAAAGAAGATAGCTAATCTTGTTAGTGAACTGGGCTCTTATAAGTTTACAGCTAAAGTATCATATGCAATTGATAACTTACTCATTGAGCTTACTACCCCATTTGATCTTCTGAAAATCCTTTCTGTTGGATTTGCGTTTGAAATATCTGAAACTCAAAGGGAAGCTACACTAAACATGGTTTATAATGAAGAGAAATACAATGTCACTGGAATTCTAATCTTAACACCCCAAATCTCCAAAATCTCCATCGAAGCAACAACTCCTTTTGCAGGATTTAAAAAGGTTATTTCCTCACTAAAGTATGACACAACCAACAAGGATGAACTTATTTTTGCTGAGCTATCACTTGATCAGTCTGAATACTCTTTCAAGATTGGAGCACAAATGAGTGAAACTGTTGGAACAATCCTTTGTAATTTCACATCCACTTTGCCAGGATTTACTCATGTTCAACTGTTTGCAAATGCACAATGGAATCCTGAGGAAAAAGGATTTGAAGTTTCATTGGGAAAGGAAGATAACCTCAAAGCTTTTGATGTCATTGGAAAATTAAGCGGATTCACAGAAGGCTCACTCATTATTCGTACACCATTGACTGGTATGGAGGAGATGGGAGGACAGTTTAAACTTGTTGCTTGGGAAAAACTTGAAGGAAGCCTTGATATTGTTCTTCCATCCACTTTAGTACCTAAAATTCACGGCAATATAAATCTTCTCTTAAAAGACAAAATACTAGGTGAAATTAACCTCCAAATTGCTGATGAATCATTCTCTATGAAATTGGATTTGGTTGGAAAATCACTAGAAGATGGATACACGGGCAAAATAGAGATAGATACACCCATTCACGTCTTGTCTAAAGTTGTATTAGATGGAAACCTCAAACTAAAGACTTGGACTTCTTTACAGACACACTTAAAGGCTCAACTACCATCTGGTACTTATGAGATGGATTTGAAAGGTGATTTTGTTTTAAGAAATTCTGCATTCCTTTTCAATTTAGAAACTACAATTATGGGCATTAACCGCAAAGTTACTCTTGAATCCAAATATGCTTCACTTAATGACTTGGAAATGTTGGTTGCTATTGTTCTAGATGATCAAAGCCATAAAATATTTGGGAAACTGAATGCTGCTTCAAATAGCATTTCCAGTAATATTTCAATTGAATCAACATTGATAGAAGGTAAGAAAGAGATTTCATTTGTTATTTCACTCCCTACATCTTCGAGAAAACATCTATCATGCATCATTACAGTAATCACTGGATTAAAGCATTCTATGTCAGTAGATATTGATTTTACCAATGAAGTCGAGGCTAGTTTGCTCATTGATTCTCCAATTTTCCCAAAAATAGCTGCAATGCTCAAAATCAATACTGAGGCGGCCAGCCTTTCAATTGAAACACCTCAGGGAAATCATTTGTTAACATTATCTTGGCAAATCTTGCCAGGGGACTATGCTTTTACTGCTCAACTCATGTCTCCATTGCTGCCAGACACATATTCAGTTAACATACTCCTTAAAAGTGAAAAGAACAACTTGAAATTTAAATCTGAGTTAGCTGTAGGAAGTGTACAGCATATTATCGAAGGTTCTGTCTCAGTAACAGAATCTAGTGCAGATATTTCTCTGGGTATTGAAACACCTTTCATGAACATTGGCAAGGCAACATTGGCTGTCTCCCTGAAATTTGCTGCTAGTGTTGAAATGAACATCACAGCATCCATCAAAGATCAGACCAACACTTTTGACCTGGTTTATGATGAAGATAACAGGTCTTTCATCGTTCAAGTTACATCACCCTTAATTCCTACTGGAATGGCTAAGTGTGAAGGAAAAATTATTGGTGATACAACCAAGGACATGAAGATGAAAATTACCCTTCAGAACAGTGAGAAAACCATCTCAGGTGTCCTACATGTCAAGGTCTTGAATGGGGACAATATGAAGACTGAACTCATCATAACTACGCCATTCAAGGGATTCCGCAAGATGAAATTTGGAGCTGAATATGTGAAAAATGAAGACACAGCTGTTATTTTCTTTATTGAGAAACCAATTAAGGGTTTAGCTAAACTTTTAATCAGGAGCACTGAAAAAGAATTGATGACCTCCTTAAATGTTGAAACTTCGACTCAGCTAGTGAAGAAGATAATGGCTGAAGTGAAGATACCTTTCACTGCCATTGCACCACGAATGTCTACTGAGGCAGTGATTAATGGCCTGTTTTACGGCGGCAATCTTTCCTTCAGAATGACTCCTCCTTATGAACTTGGAGTCGCATACAACTTGGCAGACAAATCTACTGGATACTTCCACATTAGAACAGACTCCTCTTTCTTTTCACTGTTACTTTAGGCACTGGCCCATTCGTTGAAGCTGTCTTTATAGATCATTTTACGTTTACATAAATATCTATGTATTAGCTCAATAAAGATTCTGGTAAAAAGGTCTGTCAACAATAAATTATGAAGTCTATTAGTAATAAATAATAAAATCTACCCATTCTTTTACTTGATTTCCCGGCATTTATCTATGAGAATCCTATAATCTAAATCTATCGAAGGTTGGTTTTAAGGAGACAACCTGGAATGAATTAAAGAGAAACATTAGCAATATCTATGTTAATGAAAGGATTTCAAAGTGTTAATATCATTATTGTTGTCATTTGCTGTTATATACAAATTCATTTATCAAGCTATAATTAATTAACATTACTTTAGCTTTAAACATTCACTTTTAGCAGAATTTTTTTTTTTTTTTGCATAAAATTAATAATACTTGTTCCAAAATAAATATATCAGGAATTCAAAATGGTGGCTCAATGGAGGAATTGCAAAAAAAAAAAAAAAGTACCGATTTAAACATACTAATAGCTACCACTTAAAAATGGCAAAACTCTATCAATCTATTATTAAACATTAAGGAGTCGAAGAATATATTTGTTAACCATATGGTACTTAAATATTCATCGTAATATCCACAAACATGAAACATTCCTGTGGAACAAGTCATGACCAAAGCACCCAGAAGGAAAAAAAAATTAAAACAGTGAATTATAGTTGAGGATTAGATATCCTGAAAAGAATCATCTTCTAATGCCGAATAAACCCGAAAAATGAAATAAAATGGCGAAGAAAAGAAAAATAACGCAATCAAACCATTGATCATAAGGAATGCAATGGCTCAAAGTTTTTGGCACTGCCCGAGTTTTGGGAGAATTGGTCGTCTGCAACTACTTTACTATAGTCAACTAAATGTTAAAAGAAAAGTGTCGCAGATAAAGAGATAATTAATTTTCCCTTAGAAAATGTTTAATACATTGCAACGGGAAAAACGTTTTTCAATGTATATCCAATAGGGAAAAAAAGGAGATAATGAATGTGCTCCTCCATGTCCCACCGTTGTTCCTATTTGAAAATCTCAAGTGCTTCCGTTTCTATCTCTAATCAGCCTTCAACCCACCTCAACCACTCCCCCATCTTGCTCATCTGAAAATTATAGCTTGGAGTAAATAAAACTAGAATAATGCTGGTAGTAACACTTGGAATAAGGAGTAAGAGTGGGTACTAAGTATCAGTATCATACCGCCTTACTCAATAACATGACAAGACGAAGTAATGTTCATCAACTAATAATCATCGTATTCATAAAATTTGCTATATTTTCATTGGTTTAGTTTATAACTAAAAGGATAAAATATTACTTATTAGATGAACATCAGTAATAAAGATAAAATGATACTAATTAAAAGTGTATAACTAATAAAGATACAATATTAGTAATTAGAAGTATATACCGTAACTCATAAAAATACAATATTAATAATTAGAAGTTCATAACTAATAAATATACAATATTACTAATTAGAAGTGTACTACTAATAAAGATACGATACTACTAAATAGAAGTGTATAACGAATAAAGATACAATATTACTAATTAGAATTGTGTAACTGATAAAGGAACAATATTACTAATTAAAAGTCTATACCGTAAATAATAAAAATACAATATTACTAATTACAAGTGTATAACTAATAAGGATACAACATTACTAACTACTAGTGTATACTTAATAAAGAAACAATATTACTCATTAGAAGTGTAGTTCTAATAAATATGCAATATTAGTCATTAGAAGTACATCAATAATAAAGATACAATGTAACTAATTAAAGTGTATAACTAATAAAGATACAATATTAATAATTAGAAGTGTATAATTAATAAAGATACAATATTACTGATTAGAATTGCATATCTAATAAAGATACAATAATACTAATTAGAAGTGTATAACTAATAAATATACAATTTTACCAATTAAAAGTGTATAACCAATAAAGATACAATGTTGCTAATTAGAAGTGTTTGACCAATAAAGAAACAATATTGCTATTTAGAAGTTTATAACTAATAACGATATACTATTACTAATTAAAAGTTTATAACTAATAACGATACAATATTACTATTTAGAAGTATATAACTAATAAGGATACTATATCAATAATTAGAAGTGTACACCTAGCAAAGATAGAATAATAATGCAATAGTAATCCACCAGTTCAAAGCAAGGGTCATCCAAGTTCTGTATACACTATATGCTCTAGCTAAATTTGCTTCACAATCAGTAACTAGTAACATTGATTTTAAGTGTCCTTACCACAATAAAAAGAAGATATCAAATGAGAGTTGCTTGCTTAAGCACATTGATTTATACAAAATAGAACCTCAATTCTCCTCAGTATTTATAAAATCAAATAAATATCAATAATAAGAAAACAAATAAGAGAGATCTGTCTAACAATTGATGAATTGATAGAAAAATAATCCACAGTACTTTAAGATATGTAATCCCAATTGAAAGACATTTACCCTTGAAAATGCTTGAGACGCAAAACGAAGAATAAAACTCGAGTTCTTAAAATAAAAAAGAATAAATAAAACAATTTTACGCTTTAGTATTCAACATAATTTGGGACGTTTCTTTCATCAATACTCATGTTTAGTCGTCCACAACTCACCTTTTTAACACTGGGTTCTGTAGCATATCGAAAACTAAACAAAGAAATTCATGGGAAATTTCTTTTGTGAAGTGATTTTTGTTCAACATTTTCTTTAATCCTGAATAATTCTTGATATTTATAAGCCCACACACAATCAAATCAGAAAAAAAAAAAAAAAAAAAACATTTTACCTTAAGCTCATGATCATCACATCCTCTCTTACGCCTACTGACGCAATTGGGCCCAGGTTAGATTTCACCAGTCGTCTCTATCTTGAGCTTTTAATTCAATACTTCTCCATTAATCATCTCCCACTTTACGCTTCAAACATGTAGGTCTGGGGCTTTCAACTCTTCTAGTGCCTTGTCGAGCACAGTTAAACATTTGGTAAACTAATCTCTCTTGGGGAGTGAGAAGAGCATGACCAAACCATCTCCATCTACCCTTCACCATGATCTAATCAACATATGGCCCTCGAATAATCTCTATTATAGTCTCATTTCTAATCCTGTCCTGCCATTTAATCCTCAATATTCTTCTGAGGCCTTTGTTCTCAAATCTGCCAAATGAATGAATGATTTGAAGGTTTCTGGCATCCTGATATCATTTATTATAAATAAAGAGTAAACGAATATTCAATTAAATCCATAAAAACAAAAAGTTGAATAGTATTTAGAAGACCTGCTTTTGAAGAGAATTTAAAAATGCCGCTAACATTGTATGATACAGCATGTCCAGGGATCTTGGCAATGATGAACCTGCCATCCTCACCGCGAGGCTCACACAGATGTCTATTTTTTTCTGTGCTATAAGTGGGGCATTCAGTCAACAAATGCCTCACTGGCAAGGGTATCAAACAGTCGTCACAATATGGTTGGTGTTGGCCATCCAGAAGAAACTCATGTGTCAACCGAGTGTGACCAATGCAGAGACGACAAAGAGTAGTCTCCCACTTTCAGGGCAATGCGTTATACCTCCAAGGGGATATACCATTACTTATTTCTTTCATATTATTTTCAGTTAAACTATCCCAATGCTGTTGCCAGTTATTATAAATAAAATTCTTAATTGTAGGAAAAAAGTATTACAGGAAATGGAATATCTTCTGGGTAGCAACTCGGCTACAGCATTCTTTGCCAGAGAATCAGCCTCCTCATTTCCAGACACACCTACGTGTGCTGGAACCCAACCAAATTGAACTGTTATACCTCTCAGCCCACAAATGAAATGCCATTCTAAAATCGTTAAAACTAAACGGTTACTGGAATTAAAAACTCCTAAAGCTTGAAGGACACCACTTGCATTACTAAAAATGGTAAAATTACCACCCTCCTCCAATGCTATTTTCTCAATAGCTGTTAGTATGCCATATAGGTCGGCAGTAAATATGGAAGATATTAGAGGAAGTGCACCTCTACAGTTAAAGGAACTACTATATACTCCAAATCCAACGCCAGCATCAGATTTGAAGCCATCAGTATATGTAAAAGTCAATTCGCATTGTTCTTCCACATGTTCCATAAAAAAGAGACGTGGCTTCTAACTTAGTCATGTTCTTTTTATACCAATAAAATATCTACAAAAAAAAGATATCTCAGGTAATTTCCATGGAGGGATTGGTGATATCCTAAATGGAAGAACTCTATTTCTTGCTATATCCAGACTGTTTATTAACTGTTTTACTCGAAAACTATAAGGTTTGTGGTGTAACAGGCTAAAGAATTAGGAAGTCTTTGCAACCTAAATGAATACGTAACAATAGAAGACTTCAGTAAAGGTCTTAAGGTAATTCTCCAGCGTCAACATGGAGACTTGAGATAAGCGAAGTTCTAAACACTCCTGTGGAAAATCTAATACCAGCATGATATATAGAATCTAATATCTTCAATTGGCCTAGGGTGGCTGAGGAGTATATTTCACACCCATAACTAATTTTTGAAAAAAATTAAAGCTTTTTATAATTTCAAAATAGTTTTGTGGTCTGCCGCCCATGATGTATGGGATAAAACTTTTAAAAGCTTTAAAGCATCAACACATTCAGCTTTTAATGGCTTTAAGTGAGGAACCCATGTAAGCCTACAATCAAATATCATTCCTGTAAATTTAACTTTGCTTTCACATGGGATCTTTGGACCTTTGATGCATATATCCGTGTCTGGATGTACTATTCCAATAAGATAGGAATAGACAACAGTAGTTTTGCTTGCCGAAAACTTAAAAGCGTTTATATC
Source organism: Palaemon carinicauda (assembly GCF_036898095.1). Taxonomy (NCBI): domain Eukaryota; kingdom Metazoa; phylum Arthropoda; class Malacostraca; order Decapoda; family Palaemonidae; genus Palaemon; species Palaemon carinicauda. Next base: position 58,005,181 of record NC_090735.1, read on the forward strand.
AGCCCACTGAAAAATTCTCTCAATTGATAGTTGTAGTTTTTTCTCAAGCATTGCCCTTCTAGCTCCAAAAAAGGATATGGAGATCATGTACACATAATGTTGAGAGAATATCTTGAGCAATGACTGAGGATATCCCATTAATGGCTACTGCAAAAAGGGTTATACTTAGCACACTACCCTGGGGAACTCCTTCTTCCTTATATTTCCTCTCTGATAAAGCATACCCCACTCTCATTTGAAAAAATCTCTGTGAGATAAATGATTGAATGAACATTGGTAGCTCTTCTCGTAATCCCAAATTATGAATGATTTTAAGTATACCATATCTCCATGCAATTTCATATGCCTTTTCAAGGTCAAACAAGACTGTTGCATGGTGCTGTTTGGGAGCAAAGTCTTCATAAATAGAGGACTAGTTGTATCAACACATCAGTCGTTGAGTGCGTTTTTAAATCCACACTGGTTAGGTGATAAAATAACCTTTTCCAGGTGCCACATCAGTCTTGCATTGACCATCTTCTCCATGATCATCCAAAAACAAGATGTCAATGTAATTGGTCGATAGTTTGCTGCTAAAAACTTATCCTTACCGGGTTTTAAGAAGCCTAAATAATGGCTAGTTCCCAAACACTTTGATAACTATGATAATACCATATTTTGTTAATAATGCTTGAAATAAATAACTTGGTATTAAGAGGTACATGTTTAATCATTGCATATGGAATTTCATAAGGTCCAGGGGCTGTATCATTGCAAGTAACAAGGGCGGAATCAACTTCTCTTTCAGTAAAAGGAGCATTGTAAGAATCTTCCCTTCCTGTTGCAAAATTTAAAATGTTCTTTTCTTCAATGCTCCTATACTGGTGACCAGGAGCTGCTACACATTTGTATGATACATTTGAGAAATGATCAGCCAGGCCATTGCTAACCTCAGTTGCTTCAGTCACATATTGCCCATTCACCTTCAATACTGGTGGTGGGTTGGGGGTGAATTTGCCTGCTATCTTTTTTACTTTCCTCTACACAGAAGATGGTGGTGTACTACTGCTAATGGGGTAAACAAAAGACACCCAAAACTGGTGCCTAGCTTCTTTCATTGCACGACAGGACTGTGTTTTACATTTCTTAAATACTATAAGTTCTCCTCTGTACGGTGCCTATGCAATTGAGTCAAAGATTTTCTTGTGGCTCTGTGCCAGGCAGTTAGTTTAGAAGACCACCAAGGCACTGGTCACCGTTTGGATAACCCTGTGGTTTTTGGAATTGAATTGACTCCTGCTGTATGTAGAGTACCATTCAGTAAGTCTATGGCATCATCTACACTCTCAAATTTTTTCTGCACTCCCTTCAATTTCAAGAAGCATCCGAAAATTATTCCAGTTCACCTTGTCAAGGTTTCATCGTGGCGATCTCTACAAGGGTAGACCATTGTTCGTATTTATAATAAGTGGAGCATGATCACTATTATGCCAATCCTCTAACGTTCTCTCTTCAAAATCAAAAAGACAGTTAGAGCTTGCAACTGAAAAGTCAATGCATGATAGGGTACCTGTCTGAATATGAAAGTGTATGGGCTCTCATGTATCAAGGAGTCCCACGTCTTCATTTTCCACAATTGATGAAAATAATATTGCTCCTTATGTTTGCTAGAACATCGCCCAATGAAGGATGTATACCATTAAAATCTCCCAGTAAGAAAAAAGGTTGAGGGAGTTGTTGAATCCCCTCTACTAAATTATCAAATGACATGCCATTTGGAGGCAAGTAAAGAGAACGAATGATGTACTTTCCTCCTAAATCTATCTATTCAACTTTTGCTTGCAGAGGTGTACGAATAGACAAAGACATTTGGGGAAAATCTTGAAGAACATATATAAGACTTCTACCATGGCTCCCTACTCGTTGATCAAACGGGGTCCTGTAGCTGATAAATTCACGAGGAAAAAGAGTATTAGCATCAAGTTTGCTCTCCTGTAGACATATAATCATGGGGTGGGGGTTCTCATGAATGAGGAGTTTAAGTTCTTCATATTTAGCACTCAGACCTTGACAATTCCACTGTAAAATTGAAGAGAAAGTAAAATTTAATTATAAGAAGACTCCTTAGAAGTGTTCCTATCAGGGTTTTTTTTTCTCTCTTTATTTTATAGTCTCTGATACTTTCTTTGAAAAAGTAGGTCTTGATAAGCTTGATTTAAGGTTTTTCTTAGCAACCTTTTTATTTGTTTGTCGAGGGGAATGGTGCACATCGACATTAATATTCTATATTTTTAAAATTTTCGTTAGTTCAACACCTTTTCAGATAGAATATCGTACTTATTTGCTATAGGATTTTTTGTATTTCTTGTTGGAAGGGAGAGGGATGGGGGTCTGCCTCTTTTTCGACTGAAAGATGGATAGCTATTATGATTATGTACCTCCATCATGACAGGTACATCCAGTAGCTCTCTAGAATAGGATTCTTCCCCAAGAGCTGGCAGTGATGTTGACTGAGATGAGAACCTTGGGCTGTTCATCTGAAGTATGGCAGATCTAGAGGAAGGAGGTGGTGCCTTTTCGACGAAAGGCACCCAATCTAAATTACAAGGCTTAGTAGGCCTACTAGCCTTAGGCAGGGATTCAGCAATAGGGTGTTTTACATTACCTAGTCTAACATGTGTTGCAATTTTCTCTGGATATCCTGCACCCTTAGATTTTAAGACCTAGGCGTAACTTTTGGTTTTGGCTAGAAGTTGCCTAGCATAGCCCTCTACATCAGACTTCTGAACAGCTGCTTCTTCTGTTTCATATTGAGGATATTTCCTGTTGATTGGCTTGTGATCCTGGCTACAATTAGTACACCTTGCAATATTACTGCAGGGTCCATGCTCAGGATCAGAACAATTGTCACAGATCTTTACGTTTTTACATACCTTAGGTGGAGGACCAAATTCAAAACAATTGAAGCACTGCAATGGTTTCCATTTATACAGGCAAACTGGCATTATCTCCTTTTCGATGTATATATGAGAGGGTACATCATAGTCTTCTAAAGTGAAAATAATCTTAGTAGTTCTGGGAATTTTATGAACCTTCTATATTTCTTTTAGGCACATATCTAAGATTTAATCCTCGCTAAAATCATATAGGTCTTTGTTAAAAATTGCTCCTCTTCCATAGCTAAAATTCCAATGTGGTTTGATATCCACCATGAGATTCTCTTCAATTTTCCAATCATTTAACGTAAAGGATTGTGTTCTACATCTGGCATGAATTAAGATGGAATTCTTTCCAAATCTAGAAATATTTCCACGCCCTATGGTACCCACCTTCCTTTGTATCATCCTACTAAATCTATGTAATTAAATTCTTCTGTCTTAGATGTTGCAATCAGCTATATTGGTGGTTTAAGCTTTCTTTCCGATAATGGATTTACTTTGGAGTCAGCAGGCTCACTCTGACAACTGTCACTGGGGAAATATACATCCAGATTTCGAGGGCCTGCATTGCATAGCACTCCGGTAATCTCACAATTATCAATTTTTATTTTGGAAATCTCACAGACTGGTTTGAAAGCTTCCTCGTGATTAATGAAGATCAGTGCTTCCCATTTCTCATTATTTTCTTTGAAATTCATCCTTATTTCATGAATTTTACCATAAGGTTTACATGTCATCCACAATGCTTCATAATGGCAATTTATTGGTATATCGCATATGTAAATGACCTTCAAGTTCCTTAAATTTCAATCTAGTATTTGATCATTTGAAGTGCCGTCCCTAGTAGTTCCTTTGTCGCCAACAGAAGGTCGTCAACAGTGCTGGTGCAAGTCAGCAGAATCCATAGAAGAGAAAGGGTTATGTTTGGTTTGTAACTTTCAAATCTGCTAAATCTGTTGGCGATTGTTTCATTGTCATACCACAACTCATGTCCATACAATAACACAGATCTCGCTAAGCTGATATATAGTCTGATTTTTAAATGTAATTTCAGGCGATTTGATTTCCAAATTTTACTTATCCTAGTCACTGCCTGGTTGGCTTTTTTTCAGTCTTTCACTAAACTCCAATTCTAATGACCTTATATTGGAGATCATAGTTCCTAAATACTTGAATGACTCTACCTCATTAATCCTTTCTCCATCCAATATTTCATCTTCCATTACATATTCCATTCTCATCATCGCCTTTTTTCTATTTATCTTGAGCCCAAACTCGTGTGATATTTCATGCATTCTCGTGAGCATGCTTTGCAAATCCTTCGGTTAGATGTACATAATTTCCTTTCAAATGTGAATTGATTTATATTCAGATGTGTCATGATATCCGTCCAGAATTATCGGCTAATTTATGCACATGGATCAACCTGACTCTTCTATCGAAGAATACTGACGTGTAAAGAAAATGGAATCTACTCTTTGCAACTTGAGAGTTGGCCATACCTGTTGGAGGCAGAGAATCTATATTGGGTGGGTTACAATTATATCCCTTTTGTAGTGACTAAGTCCTTTGCTTATGAGGTAATTGTTGGAATAGGGATCCATCCTTTGGTTCTTAAGAGTAGGTTTTTCTCCATACCAGATAGTTACCCACTCTGATGGGCTATGGCAAATCTAGATATATGTTATATTTGTTGAGGGAGTGGGCTGTCACCTTGCCCTCCTTGGTCCTCGCTTGGGTGGAGAGGGTGATTTTGCATTGATCATATGTATATTTGGTCATTCCCTAGGGAATTATCCTGCTTGATAGGGAAATATCACTGTCCCTTGCTTCTGCCATTCACGAGCGGCCTTTGAACCTTTAAACACCATTCTCCCCCATGTAGATACTTGAAGCAATATCCGCTAGAGCTAGAAAATAAGCGTCAACAATATTGTTCTACTTGGCAAGTACGTCAGGCTTTAAAGTATGCTTGCTTGTAGTATTTGTGTGTATTGTATACTTACACCCGACAATTTTAACACATGTCTTCCGTGCATTCAGCTGAACCAGAAATAATTCCATGCGCTTGTTAATCTTTCACATTTCTCCATCTAGATTTATACTAGCTGAACTCGGGACGGATATTGTTTATATGAGATCAGCATTGTCCCTCGTTGATGTCGCTC
>NC_090735.1:58015266-58030266 GCF_036898095.1 Palaemon carinicauda
TCAGCACCAGCAACTTCTACAGGCTCCTGTGCGCTTCAGTGCACGAGTCCAAAATCGTTCGCGTATCAAACAGGTAAGCTCAAGTCTGATATGTAAATAAAAAGCACTGACTTATATGTCAAGTACCAGTGACCTTAATGTAAATATGTGACATTGCCTCTTGTGTGAAGATATAGCACTGGCTTATATATAAGTGTGTAGTAGTGAACTACTGTATATGCAATTAAATAACAATGAATTATAAGTAGTGATGCAGCAGCATGTGAGGAATTTGCTCGCTACTTCTGTATCACTCTCCCTACATTCGGCTACAGAGGATAATTCAGTACAAATCCACTAATTTGCAGATAATTAAATAACTAAAAAGCCATTAGTAAGTTTCAAGTAATAATCCCCCATTCTATCATCCAGTGTTCAACCAATTATTCGATCAAGAAAATCATTCCATAATTTAGCCACAACTGGAATAGAACTTCTGGAATAATGTAGGCAGCATTGAGAGTCACACTTAGAATAAGTAAGACAGAATTAACCACGATTCGATTACTAAGTGTATGGTGTTTGGTATAGAATGGAAGTATGTGAGTGCAAAGATGTTCTAAATTATGAAACATCTTATACGTCTTGCGAAATGAGCTGATTGAAAGATGATTGCTTATTTACTTACTTCGAAGGATGCTTTTCCGGTCCCATACAGCAATGGAACCCCACTCTCTACAGGACCTCCACTATCGTTTTACCTTGTTTGTTCAGAATATTTAATGTTTCATATCACGTATTGTTCATTTACTGTTAAATCGTCACTGTTATCCGACTCACGGAATAAGAAAGTCTTCAGTTTCCTCTTGAAAGCCTTAATCTATTCAATCATTCCACATCAGGAATAATAATAATAATAGAACTTAGTATTTGTTCAACTATTTGAAAATAAGAGCTGGATGCAGATATAAAAAAATACAATATCTAAAACATGACTGAATTAAACAATTCAAGCAATTCCTCAGGATAGACAAGCCCTAGAATGCAGAAAGAGTTTCTCAATATAAACATAATTAGCACAACTAAAGAAGTAACAGACCACATATGTTTCTCAAAAGGGAATTTGCAACCACCATAAACCACCCCTAGATAGTACATACAAGTTATGTATCGCTACAGTCACAGTATGTGAAAGAGATATTACTGATGTTCTTCTAATCGAGGGTTGAAATTAATCTGACCCATTTAAATGCTTTTCTTCTAGGAAAGAGTTATGTGTATGATTACTCCATCGACACTTCAACTGCTCTTGTTGGTGTTGCTGACGATGACGCCAAGCTCCGAATCACGGCTCAAGCCAACATTGATGTCACCGGTCCCTGCGATTATATCCTTAGGGTTAGTTGTAATATTACATAATATAAAACGAACAACATTGTCACACTGGTTATAGGAGACATTACTTCCGTTAGACTCAGATGTAAAGCAAAAGGGTCTACACAACTAGCAATTTTTTTGTCTCCCTAACTGATGAAATTCTGATTTTTCTTAATATATCTTTTTATTCTCGAACTCAAGTTTCCGTCTATGAAGGGAAATGAACAAGTCAAGATCCACTGTCATGCACTGTACCTCCTCTTCTGATCTGACTTTCTTTAAGCTCATGTATTCAAGGAAAAATATGTAACTAACACAATGCGATCTAATCTTAAACTCAGGATTAAGCCCATATCATATGCATCAGTATTAATGCTTTTTCTTTTACTGTGAAAAGAATAAGATTATTCCCTCATACAATCCAAATATCATTTATTGTAATTTACTTAACCTTTTCATGTACATCAAGGTACCAGGTATAACGCACACAGAATTTATATATTTCAAATTGATTACTGACAACATAATGTACATCAATGTATATAGAAATTGAGGTGTTCATTACAAAATCCATATATTCATTTCAATTTTTCTCTAAATTTATCATCCTATTTATCATTTTGTTCTCAGGTGAGCAACGTAAACATGGAAGGGTCAAGTCATGTTAGCGAACTTGCCGAAGCTTTGACCAAGTATTCCTTGAAATTCTCCTTCCAAGATGGCATGATTGAAAACATCTGCAGTGACGTTTCAGAGCCTAAATGGGTCCTGAACATAAAGAGAGGTCTCCTATCCACCTTCCAGAACACCATGACCTATCATGAAGCAGAGGTACAGTAGTACTCTATTCCTATAATGATTAATTGATCTAAGATCTTCATTCATATTAATATTTTCAACTTGGACAGTCTCTTTGGAAAATAACAAGCAACATCTCTGCAAAGGTCCAACGATGACTTCTAATTTCAGAATGTGCAAGAAATGGACATCTCTGGTGTTTGCAAAACACACTATAAGACTGTGACCGAGGGAGATATCGTCCACGTCGAAAAGATCACAGATCTTTCTTCCTGCAGCCTCAGACCAGACTTCCCCTCCATTATTAGCACAAGCTACAGCACTGATTCTCCCATCCAGAACTTCCCTCTTCTCAAGACAGTAAACAAGTGCCGCCAGGACATACAAGGTGGTATCATAAAGGGTGTTGAGTGTGAGGAAATCTACGAGTCTCGCCCATTCACCTCCGAGAGAGGCCTAGCCATCACCAAGGTTAAAACTACAATGATTCTCCTTTCTGAGGATACAATTTTACCCATACCAGGTATTTTTTCAACCCATCATTTTCAGTATAGTATTAAAATGGATATAGAGGACTACTATTTAATGTGGCTTTGAATACTGAGTTCAGATCGTGCCTTCATCATATAAACATAAATTACCAGCAGACCTTAATACTTTGATGTTTGTACTAAAATAGCTTAATAATAACCCAAAAAATGAATTGCATAATATTTTGATCCATTTTCAAGATCAACTTCCATATAATCAAAAATTGAAGAAAAATATATTTCCTTATTCCTTTTCATAAAAACAAAATATATAAAAAGTAGCATATATTACTCAACTTATCCTAATAGTCGCAGCTTATAATCTAACCTCAACTTCTTTTATCATTTGCCAACAGAGTTTGAATTCTTCCGCCAAACACTGGTATATGATGACACCGTTTCCGATATCCCCAAGATCCAGATTGAGAGAGTTAAAGAGATCTTGAGTGATTTGGTTGTTCTTTCTCAAGATGAAATTCATGCAGAGTTTCCAGCTGTGTTCTCTGAGCTTGTGAACGCCCTCAAGAAACTTGACCATTCTCAGATGAGTCAGCTCTTCTCCGTTGCAACTGAAGGTCTTCCTCGTAAGTTCCTGGTTGATGCCATGCCACTGGTTGGAACACCAGACGCCACAGTACTTGTCAGTAAAATGATTCTCGAAAAGGAAATGAATGCTATTGAAGCAGATATTTGGTTCACGTCCCTGGCATTCTACAAGAACCCTGCTAAACAGATGATTAGTGCCATTGCTGTGAGTATATGATCAAATCTAATACAGCTAAAATCCACAAATAGTTTATGGAAGTTTTTCTAAGAGGTAGTTATTTATTGTCATATAAAAAAATGTATAAATTGTTCCTTATTTTCCTCCATAAATACCATAATGTATGGCAGCTTCGATGCACATTCCTATCTATCGCAAAATTAATTAGCTATAACCAGTGAAATATCTAGTAATAAGATGAGGTCAGCTATTTTCATTTTTATAAATCTCTTCACTTGAGTTTACAGTAAAAATTCTATAAGTGTAATATGCTCATGAATATTTATATCAATTAAACTTAAACTGATGATGTGTCAAGAGATAGTGCTGACATTTTATAAAGTTTAGTGATACTGTATAAAATGAATAATCACATCTAAATATTTCAAATAATTTTTTTTCAGCCTCTGCTGGAGCAAACACCAAGTCAAAAGGCTCTGTTAGGAACATCTGCCTTAATAAACAATTACTGCAAAATCGATGTGGAGTGTGAAATTCAGCCTGAAATTCAGAATGTTATACGTCTAATCGAAAATCAGATTGGAGCTGGCTGTCGAACTGTCAGTGATGAGGAAAAGACTAAGGTCTTGGTTGCTCTGAAAGCACTTGGAAATGCTGGTCGCTGGGTTAATGCAAAGTCCACCTTACAAGCATGTTACAGAGAGGAAAATGCCATGGAAATTCGTGTTGCTGCTTTGGACGCTTGGAGACACACTCCTTGTGAGTATGATCGATCAGACATCCTAAGACTTTTCCAAGATGAATCCTTTGACCCAGAACTACGTATTGCTGCCTACCTTTCCCTCATGTCTTGCCCCACACCAACTCTAATTAACATTGTAAAAGAGAGACTCACATCAGAAGGTGTTAACCAAGTTGGATCTTTCATTTGGACTCACATGACTAACATGCAAGAATCAGCAGCCCCTGAAAAAGAATGGATGCATGAAATGATTGGTGAAGAAAATCTTCAAAAGAAATTTAGCACAGAAGCATTGAAATTCTCTCGCAATTATGAATCATCAATCTTTACAAATGTTCTAAATGTTGGAGCCTCTGTCGAAAGCAATATCATTTTCAATAGCAAGTCATACCTTCCTCGTTCAGGCATGCTTAATCTTACAATGGATCTTTTTGGAGAATCTATCAATTTCCTAGAGGTTGGTGGTAGGATTGAAGGATTTGAAGCCTATATTGAAAGATTCTTTGGATCAAATGGATATTTCCCAGAAGAACACATTGAGAAAGTCCTTAAGCACATGAGGTCCGCATCTGAAGCAGAATCAACCACATTGGAGGGTTTTTTGGACAAGTTAACAGATGAGCCTGAAGGATCATATTACCTAAGAGTTTTTGGCCATGAGCTTCATTATCATCATTTCAATGGTCTAGAAAATTTGATCACGTCTCCTGGTAGCAAAAGCCCATTGGACTTTTTGATGGACCTTATTCGTAAAGGCAATGTCGATTACACCAAGTCTTTCCAAGTCATGGACTCTCATTTGCACATTCCAACCATCTCAGGATTACCATTGATTCTTGATTCCAAGGTGACAGGTACAATTAAACTTGAAATGAAAGGAGGTTTCATGGCTGAAAGTATGACAAATTTCAAGCTTGAGGGTCGTTTCCATCCTTCGGCGGCTTTAGAAGTTGATGGGCATATGATTATTGATGCAAATGTAGCAAAAGCAGGCGTCAAACTATCATCTACTCTCCATTCCTCTACATTCATCGATGGCAAAATTCATATTGCCGACAGCAAACTAGTTGACATCGCTATAAATACACCAAAAGAGAAAGTTGAATTTATTGATGTTAAAGGTGAATATATCTACATCATAGACAGTCAAGAAGTTAAAAAAGAAGCTGGAGAGAAAACTGTATATGAAGAATGCTCAAATGGAATCATAGGTATGACTCTCTGTGGTACACTGAAACACACACCAACGACTGAAATATTCCCAATTGGACCATTTGAGGCCAAAATGTACCTGCAAAAGACTGACACCCAGACAGGCTATATCTTCCATTTCATGCAAGATACAGAAAGAACGGAATTAGTCATTGACACTCCTGGATCACAAAAGGATAACAAATTTTCCATGATCATTACCAACAGTGAATCTGCAATTGAATTTGATATTTCTACCCCAATGAAATCTGTCAAAGGAAGTTTGGAGTATATTTGGACATACACTAATAAGAACATTAAAGGTATAATGACAATAGATAATGGTGAACATTATGCAGTGGAAGCTGGTCTTCTTAAAACAGTTGATGAAGTTACAACATACCAGCCCTCTTTGGTTATAACACTTCCAATTGGAGAAGTTCTGAATATCAAAGGAATTTCTAAAACTAAATTAGAGTACTATGATTCGATAATTTCAAGTAAGATTGATGTTTCTTACAAATGGGGAAGCCAGCAAATGATTCATTTGGAACTTGATGCCAGTAAGAAGCTTACTGAATCTATAAATGTATTTTCCCTCCACGGTGCCATAGATCCAACACAATTTGCTCAGCTAAAGTCCTCGGTAGATGTAACTCTTTCCAATACTGAAAATCAGCAATTCAAAACACAGGTAGGAAATTGTGACACACGTTATGCATAAAAGAAAAAGGCCAAATAATGCTTGCATAGTAAACTAATATCTGAAAGATTTATTACTCAACTCCTTTTTTAGCCATCCATTCATGTATGCATTATTTTACTTATTTACCAATTCTTTATTTCCACAGGTAAAGGCTGTTCTCAATGGACAATCCTACATCTTAGAAGGAATGCTACAAGACAATTCTGCAGAATCAAATAATATTATTGCAGATGCAACACTAGTCTCTCCAAGTCTTGAAATCAAAGCTGGCCTAGGAATAAATTATGGCTCTGATACATATTCCCTTGATCTAAAGACAGCAGTTAATGGTCAAAATTATGGCTTGAAAATCGATCTAACCAAAGCTTCTCTCGTAATTGACGCTAACATCATTCGCCACATTCTCTTAGGAGCTTATGTAAGTAAATGCCAATTTAGTACTTAGAGCTTTCTTACATCATCTTCTCTTTACAGGTTTATCAATATTATTATCAATATAACTATCATTATTACCATAAATATTACCATTATTATCTTTATCTATTATTTCAATATGATCTTCATTTTCTATTAGTTACCAAAACTTCCTCTTGATTTGTTGACAATCTCAACTTTTTCAATAACTATAACACAAAACTCATAATAATATTTATCTCCATGCTTAGTAGAGTACATCTGCTAAATACATACTTCTCCCATAAGCAAGAACCCTTTCTTGTATGAGGTCTGCTTAATCTAGTAGCAAGCTTATAGCAAATTTATTTGCAAATTCTACAAGAAAAATTTTACCAAGCAATAATTCATATAAAAAAGCATAATGGAGCATGTAATAAAAAAAAGAATGTTATCTTCAATTATATACGGTTTAAGCATAAAATTAACTTTTGTATATCAAGCTTTGTCATCAATATACATTTTTCAGCCTTGTTTACCACTTTGGTTTTCACTAGCATAGATTATTTTTCGTTCAGCTTTCGTCAAACGAAGGAGTAGCAAAACTACACATCACTTGTGAATGGAACAAAGATGTCGACCCAACAGCTGTGTTCCTATTTGATGGACAGATCTCACAAGATGAAGTAAAAGTCCATGTTAAGTAAGTTTACTCAATAACTAACGTCATCTGTTCATCTGTATTTAATTTTCTTCTTAGTGAAATAACAGTAATCTGTAATTTATTGAAAGCTTATAATTACATCACGATTTTCTCTTTGAAGGCTTGCTGAGAAAGAAGGAAATGTCTTGGGCAAGTTGCTAGCACGTGGACTTGAGTTGGAAGGCAACTGGGATGACAAAAAGGTAACTGCAGTTATCGGCTACACATTAGGTGAGACAAAATCCCTCACTATTTCAGTCCAAACACCTTTCACTGGATTTGAGAAACAAGATTTCACAGCCTCCATAACTTTGAAAGACAATGAAATTTCTGGCCGCATAGTGTGTACTTGGCAGAACACTCAGCAGATTGCTCTAAATCTTGCTGGAAAACTATCTCCTGGTTTATTGAAAAATGCTTTGCATACTGAAGTTTTGTTTAGCAGCAGTTTTGAAGGGTTTGAGCAGCTTAGCTTTAAACTTAACCATGAAATGGAAAACCTATCTATCAAGTCAAGCATAATCGCTTCCTGGGATAAAATGTTACTAAAATCTATTTTCGAGGTTGTTCCCAAGCCTGATGGATATGAATCATCTCTCACAGTTGAATCTCCCTTTTCTGAAAATCTTCTTATTACTCTAAACTATGTATTGAATGGAAAGGACATAACATCCATAATTGAAGGTAAATACGGCAATACAGTTGCTACTGCTGCCCTTAAGGGCCACATCGACCTTGCACATGTGCATAATGTCATTCTATCTCTTCAAATTGCTCTTCCTTCCATCCCAGATATCACTGCTAATATCAATTACAAATTTGATTGGGCTGAACTCCAGTTCATCTTTGAAGGAGTAATGGGAGAAAACAAAGTTATGTTAAATGTAAATGGAGACCTTGTTATAAGCCCAACAACTAAATTCAATGGAAATCTGCGATTTATTACCCCATTCACATACCCCATCAGTGCAACAATTGTTCATGCTAATGATGGTAACTCCTTTGAATCTAAGCTTGAGTTGACAAGGTTCTGGTCAGATTATGGCACTTTGAAGGTCCATTCCGAAGGTCATTTCTTACCCGCAGACAAACTATTTTTGGTCGAGCTTATTACCCCTGCTACTAAGGCATCAGTTTCATTGACCCATAGAATTTCTGATCAAAAATTATTCTCGGCATTGGATATCAATCTTAATGGTGAGAGTTTAAGTGTCAAGGTGAATGGTATGCTGGACTTAGCCAAAACCAAAGGAAACTTGGAATTAAAGATAATTTCAACACTTAAAGAATTAAATGACATAAAATTAATAATTGATACTATCAAAGAAGATACAAAGAGGACCAGTAAAATAATTTTAGCAAAGGGTGAACAATCAGTAACTATTGACCATATCCTAACAGCCACTGACACTCTGAACTGGGAAAATATTGTCAATATCAATGATCAGTACAAGCTCAGAAATACTCAAGTATTCACTGCCTCTTTGTTAGCACACGAGATGGAATGTGTCTGGGATCAGAAGACTATTCACTTAACACTTCAAGTTGACAAAAAGAGCAGCGACAACTCCCAAATCATAGATGGTCTCATTTCCCTTGTAACACCTTGGACTGACAACATGAAAGGGGAAATTCACCATGAAAATGATGGTATTGAGTATAATTCAGTAGTTACTATTGAATATGCCCCTGGAAAAAAGATTGAACTACAAAATATCATCAAAACTGCTAAGATCCTTTACTCTAAATCCATTTTAATGACACCATTCACTGAAACTCTGGGCTACGAAATTACAGTAGATCTCTCTTCAAAGAAAGCAGTATCACTTGAACTCTCTTGGGGTTCTAAACAAATAACTTTTGATATTGCTGTTGAAGTAATTACAGGAAAACTTGATGGAAGCATGAAAATTAATTCAACTTATCTGGACACCCCAATCACTGCTGATGTAGCTTATGATATAATTTCACCAACAAAAAGTATCTACCTCCTTGCTACATATATCAACAAACTAGAAGTAAAAGGATTGTTTTCCGGAGATATCAGTAAAGGAGATTATTCTCTCTTATTGAACCTCCCTGTGGAAGTTTTCAAGCACATTGAATTAAGTGGAAATTGGACCTTTGAGCTTGGTAAAGCAAGTGTTGATGCTAAAGCCATCATAGATACATTACAAGATACCATGCTTCACATTGATTATGATATTCAGACTCAGAAAGAAGTTTCTATTAAGGTAGCTTATGGCTCTAAAGTTATACAGCTTATTGCTCAGCTTAAAGAACAAGTCATAGCACTCGACTTGATAACTCCTTTTAAAGGGTGGGAACATCTGAAGATATCAATTTTCCTAAGTGGATCAGCCATTGATGTTACTGTCTCAAAGAATAATCTAGATCTAACTATCAAAGGAACTTTCCACATCAAATCCACAAAAGGAAAAGCAACCTTAGCTTTAACAACGCCTTTTGAGAACTATGAAGCGATTTCTGCTGAATTACTTTATTCTCTACGTGGACCTATCAAGTATATTGAAGTAAAATCATCTATCCCTGCCGGAGACTTGAAATTAACTGGTGAGATTGATGTTTCAAAGGATTTAGCTCCTGCCATTAAATTACTCTTTGTCTCCCCATTTGATGTCGTGAAAAGGATTGGAGGAGAAGCATCCTGGGATTTGAGAAGTGACAAGAAAACAGCCCAGGTACAGGTTTATAAGAATGATCTTCTTTATCAATGGGAGCTGGAAGTATCCATTGAAAGTGCTGTTGCCGGATACATTAAGTCTAAAATCGTTACCCCATTGCCAGGAATGACCACTGTTACAGTTGAAGGGACTCTCGATTTTACAAAAACACCCTATGAATTCAAGTTTGCTCTGGATAAAGATGGAACCCTTACCAAATTTGCAGGCTATTTTAATCTTTCCGACAAAGGATTCAGCTGTCAACTTTTGACACCCTTTACTGGATGGGAAGCAATTGCAATTACAGGAAAGTATGATATGCTTGAGGACCAGGTAACTGGAACATTTGAAATCAGCAAAGATTCTGATAAATACTCTCTTGATGCAGATATCCTTTTCAACATGAACACTCCAAAAATTCATATCTCAATGAAAACACCAATTGATTTTATTGCCAACACTGAGTTAATATTTGACTCAAGTTTAACTGAACCACAGAAAACTATGCATGTGATTCTTAAAGTTAATGATGCAACATTCAATCTGGACGTTGAAGGTCAGATCATTCATAAAACTGCATATATAAAGATTCTGGCAAGGACTCCTATTTCTGGAATTAGTATCATAGATGCTCAAGCAAAGTATGACTTCACAAAACAAGTCAAAACTGCAGAAATTGATTTCAAAATTGGAAATGACTCTCAACGTATCTATATTGAGACCAAAGTATCAAAAAATAGACTTCAAATTCAGCTTCAAACTCCTCTCATAGCCTTTGAAATGGCCAAAATCGTACTTGATTATAATGTTCAGCGTAATGAATATTTAGCTTCAACTTCATATATTCAAGGTGTAGAACAATTTGAATACAGTTTGAAAGTAGCCATGACGGAAAAAAGCCTTGATTTAGCATTAGTCACCCCTACTGAAACACTGAAAACCTTGACTGTCAGCATGAATTATGAACTTCTTGAAAATGGTGTCATAGCTGTTCTATCTGCTCAAAAAAATGAAGAAAAATATGAAATAAAAATTAGTGGAAGTTTCAAGCCTTTAGAGTCAAGTCTCCTAGTTGGAATTATAACACCCATGGAGGGATGGAAATCTTTAACTCTTGACTGCAAATATGATATGATATCAGAGAGGAAGGTTGCTAAATTTCTAATCCAAAAAGAAGAACTGAAAAAACAAGTTACAATTGAAGGACAATTTACACCTAAGGCTGGGTTTATATCAATTGAAACTCCAGTTGAGGGTTTCGAGGTCTTGGCAAGTTCATATACTTTGAATATTGATGAAGTTAACATGAATATGGATGCCAGCATTAAGATAGTCAAGAACTCCGAAGAATGGGCCTTCTCTGCACAGGGACAGTATTCCAATAACAAGATGACAATAAGATTCCAAACTCCATTTGAGGATTTCAAAGTTATTGCTCTCGATGGTGAAATAGATTTAGAAAAGAAGATAGCTAATCTTGTTAGTGAACTGGGCTCTTATAAGTTTACAGCTAAAGTATCATATGCAATTGATAACTTACTCATTGAGCTTACTACCCCATTTGATCTTCTGAAAATCCTTTCTGTTGGATTTGCGTTTGAAATATCTGAAACTCAAAGGGAAGCTACACTAAACATGGTTTATAATGAAGAGAAATACAATGTCACTGGAATTCTAATCTTAACACCCCAAATCTCCAAAATCTCCATCGAAGCAACAACTCCTTTTGCAGGATTTAAAAAGGTTATTTCCTCACTAAAGTATGACACAACCAACAAGGATGAACTTATTTTTGC
Source organism: Palaemon carinicauda (assembly GCF_036898095.1). NCBI lineage: Eukaryota > Metazoa > Arthropoda > Malacostraca > Decapoda > Palaemonidae > Palaemon > Palaemon carinicauda. The sequence goes on from NC_090735.1 coordinate 58,026,890, forward strand.
TGAGCTATCACTTGATCAGTCTGAATACTCTTTCAAGATTGGAGCACAAATGAGTGAAACTGTTGGAACAATCCTTTGTAATTTCACATCCACTTTGCCAGGATTTACTCATGTTCAACTGTTTGCAAATGCACAATGGAATCCTGAGGAAAAAGGATTTGAAGTTTCATTGGGAAAGGAAGATAACCTCAAAGCTTTTGATATCATTGGAAAATTAAGCGGATTCACAGAAGGCTCACTCATTATTCGTACACCATTGACTGGTATGGAGGAGATGGGAGGACAGTTTAAACTTGTTGCTTGGGAAAAACTTGAAGGAAGCCTTGATATTGTTCTTCCATCCACTTTAGTACCTAAAATTCACGGCGATATAAATCTTCTCTTAAAAGACAAAATACTAGGTGAAATTAACCTCCTAATTGCTGATGAATCATTCTCTATGAAATTGGATTTGGTTGGAAAATCACTAGAAGATGGATACACGGGCAAAATAGAGATAGATACACCCATTCACGTCTTGTCTAAAGTTGTATTAGATGGAAACCTCAAACTAAAGACTTGGACTTCTTTACAGACACACTTAAAGGCTCAACTACCATCTGGTACTTATGAGATGGATTTGAAAGGTGATTTTGTTTTAAGAAATTCTGCATTCCTTTTCAATTTAGAAACTACAATTATGGGCATTAACCGCAAAATTACTCTTGAATCCAAATATGCTTCACTTAATGACTTGGAAATGTTGGTTGCTATTGTTCTAGATGATCAAAGCCATAAAATATTTGGGAAACTGAATGCTGCTTCAAATAGCATTTCCAGTAATATTTCAATTGAATCAACATTGATAGAAGGTAAGAAAGAGATTTCATTTGTTATTTCACTCCCTACATCTTCGAAAAAACATCTATCATGCATCGTTACAGTAATCACTGCATTAAAGCATTCTATGTCAGTAGATATTGATTTTACCAATGAAGTCGAGGCTAGTTTGCTCATTGATTCTCCAATTTTCCCAAAAATAGCTGCAATGCTCAAAATCAATACTGAGGCGGCCAGCCTTTCAATTGAAACACCTCAGGGAAATCATTTGTTAACATTATCTTGGCAAATCTTGCCAGGGGACTATGCTTTTACTGCTCAACTCATGTCTCCATTGCTGCCAGACACATATTCAGTTAACATGCTCCTTAAAAGTGAAAAGAACAACTTGAAATTTAAATCTGAGTTAGCTGTAGGAAGTGTACAGCATATTATCGAAGGTTCTGTCTCAGTAACAGAATCTAGTGCAGATATTTCTCTGGGTATTGAAACGCCTTTCATGAACATTGGCAAGGCAACATTGGCTGTCTCCCTGAAATTTGCTGCTAGTGTTGAAATGAACATCACAGCATCCATCAAAGATCAGACCAACACTTTTGACCTGGTTTATGATGAAGATAACAGGTCTTTCATCGTTCAAGTTACATCACCCTTAATTCCTACTGGAATGGCTAAGTGTGAAGGAAAAATTATTGGTGATACAACCAAGGACATGAAGATGAAAATTACCCTTCAGAACAGTGAGAAAACCATCTCAGGTGTCCTACATGTCAAGGTCTTGAATGGGGACAATATGAAGACTGAACTCATCATAACTACGCCATTCAAGGGATTCCGCAAGATGAAATTTGGAGCTGAATATGTGAAAAATGAAGACACAGCTGTTATTTTCTTTATTGAGAAACCAATTAAGGGTTTAGCTAAACTTTTAATCAGGAGCACTGAAAAAGAATTGATGACCTCCTTAAATGTTGAAACTTCGACTCAGCTAGTGAAGAAGATAATGGCTGAAGTGAAGATACCTTTCACTGCCATTGCACCACGAATGTCTACTGAGGCAGTGATTAATGGCCTGTTTTACGGCGGCAATCTTTCCTTCAGAATGACTCCTCCTTATGAACTTGGAGTCGCATACAACTTGGCAGACAAATCTACTGGATACTTCCACATTAGAACAGACTCCTCTTTCTTTTCACTGTTACTTTAGGCACTGGCCCATTCGTTGAAGCTGTCTTTATAGATCATTTTACGTTTACATAAATATCTATGTATTAGCTCAATAAAGATTCTGGTAAAAAGGTCTGTCAACAATAAATTATGAAGTCTATTAGTAATAAATAATAAAATCTACTCATTCTTTTACTTAATTTCCCGGCATTTATCTATGAGAATCCTATAATCTAAATCTGTCGAAGACTAGTTTTAATGAGACAACTTGTATGAATTAAACAGAAAACATTAGCAACATCTATGTTAATAAAAGGATATCAAATTGTTATTATCATCATTGTTATTATATTTCTGTTAAATATCAATTAATTTATCAAGCTATACATAATTAATACTATTTTGGCTTTAAACATTCTCTTTTAGCAGAAGAAAATGTTTCCATAAAGTTATTGATATTTGTTCTAAAGTAAATATAGCACGAATTTTAAAATGTGGCTAAATGAAGGAAGCGCAAAAAAAAAAAAAAAAAAAAAAAGTATTGATGCAAACATCCTAATAGCCACCACTTGACAATGGCATAACTCAATGAATCTATTAATAAACATTAATGAGTCGAGGAATATATTGGGTAACCATAAAGTACCTAATCATTCGTTGTGAATATCCACAAAGATCACACATTCCCGTGCAATAAGTCATGACCATAACTAAAGAGCTTCCAAAAGAGAAATACAAATAAATAAATATCGGTGAGTAACAGTTTAGAATTAGATACCCATAAAAGAATGAACTTCTAAAACTGAACAAAAACGTAAAAATATCATGGCTTAAAGTTTTTGGCCTTGTCGAAGTTTTGGGAGAAGTGGTGGTCTGTAAATACTTTAGTTTTGTAAGTAAATGTTACAAGTAAAGTGCTACACATATACAAATAACTAATTCTCTCTTTGGGCAATAATGTATGTATGGAGTATTAATGTGTAGCTCAAGTGACATATAATGAAGGTAGAAGCAGTATTTTGAAAGATTGCTAAATGAGAAAGATCCAAGATCTATAACTGCATATGGAAATCCAAATTTAAGGATGGTAACAGATACAGATAGAGAAGAGATTAAGGTTGTCCTTAGCAAGATGAAAAATGGAAAACTTACGGGACCTGATGAGATCCAAGAGGAAGTCTGGAAATGTTTGTGGGAATTTGTAGTGGATATGCTGTGGGATCTGATGAAAAAGATACACCGAATGTGGAGGGATAGTTTTTTAATACCCATATTCAAAGAAAAAGGGGATGTACAAAATTATAATAACTATAAGGCAATCAAAGTCCTTCCACATACCATGAAGCTTTGGGAAAGGATTATAGAGTGTAAGATAAAGGAAGAGACCGAAA
>NC_090735.1:58035266-58067766 GCF_036898095.1 Palaemon carinicauda
TTTCTTCGGAAAATTAATTTTGTTATTTCTGAAATACAACGAACGTAATTGTCCTTTTTTTTTTATATATTGAACCATTGCTTCTCTTTTACTAAGGAATCTTGAATAAACAATATCAAATTCCGAGAACATTCACTACCTTAACGAAAAGAGGTTATGCAGTCCATTTAATGATTGTTCTTATAGAAATAATTTTTGGGGATTTCATTTTAAAATATTTTTCAGAAATTTTCAGAAAATAAACAAAAATAATATTGTTATATACGGCGCATTTTCCTAATTCGGAGACAACTTAAAAGAAGAACATGATAGTTACTTTTTATGAGTTTTGTTACAAGTGAAACTAGTTATAAAATGGTCTTGACTACAATCGTCATACTAAAATCACAAAGGAAACATGATCCCTTTATTTCTAATCATGATTATTGTTCAACAGCTTATTGCCGTACTTTGAAATCTGTTATCACATGACAGACCTTAAAATACTAATTTTTTAATCATATTTATTCATTTTTATAAGTGCAAATTGGGGGTTTGTGGGAGCCTATAGGTCAAGGCCTGATACTTCCCCTGCTTTAGGAGTTACGTTGCTATCATAACTGAGATAAAAAGAAAAAAAAAATTTTTATTCATACCAAAAAATTTTGAAACTTTTAAATAAAAAATTGATCATTGCTGTTTCACTTTAGGTGAATTTTGCACTTAGTTATACCCTGTACAACAAGAATGAGGATTGGCGTCAATGTTTATCAATACATTCCTTACTCCAAAAAGGATAAAAAAAATATAGCAACATTTCATAGGGCAATACTCGGAAATAGATAGTACAGATATACTAACAATTTTGACTTCCTTTTTTAAAAGATAAACATACGTTATGTTAATTACTAATTAAAAATACATACGACTCTAATAGCCTAGCTCCAGAAACCTTGCTTAAGATGCTCTTTCAATGTTTGAAATATTTAGATGTGTGTGCATGTAATATATATATATATATATATATATATATATATATATATATATATATATATATATATATATATATATATATATATATATATGAATTCAAATTTGAATGTTCACTTTTGTGTTATGAGTATTTATACAAATGAGAGAGAGAGAGAGAGAGAGAGAGAGAGAGAGAGAGAGAGAGAGAGAGAGAGAGAGAGAGAGAGAGAGAGAGAGGGAGGTTGCTTTGACTAATATTTAACATTATGTAATTACGTATCGCTTTAATCGTAGACTAACTAATAAAATACTCAAGTATGGGAGACAAACAACTGATATCGTCACAATTAAATCTCCCACTTTGTTACATAAATAAGATTATTTTAAGGAACTTGATAGTTGATAATCAATAAAAATCAAATTTTCATTTTCGGCGTTGATAAGCTTTACTGTTTTCATGCAAGGCTACTTACTACGCACCTTTCTTATGTCTCTCAGCAAAACATTGACACGAGAATGTCTAATCTTAACTCCCCAGCTTTAGAATTTAAGCTACTATCATAACAGATATAGAGATCTTTTGCGGAGAAGGTCTGTCGTTAAGCTGTATTGTTGTCAAGCCCTTCTAGTTTTCAATCCATTAATCTACAGTCAGAACTGATCTTTTAAAGAAATTAACTGCAATAAAGGTATATTCATTCCCTAAACACTGTTGCAAGACATTGGCTGCAATACAAGATTGATAATTCTTCCTAGCACTGTTGTACTAGACTCAATTCTATGAAGAATGTGGGAGCGAGAAAAAAAAGATCCTACAATATTGTACAAGGGTAATAAAAAGTAAGAACTTTGATTTGATAATAAATGAACAGGTTTATAAGGTGATGCGCTATTTTGAGAGGCTGGGAGCGTTGAGGGGTCTTGGGATTAATGAAACTCCACTTGACAACAAAAGACGAGACCTATCTCAAACGTGATCACAGCATGAAACGTGATGCCGACATGTTTGGAATGCTAGTAGGCGATGGTTATGTCAAGTGCATCGATACTGTCTGTGGGGGAAAAACCTTAACGATTTTGACGGAGCGCAAGTTACCAAAATGCCAAAGTGCTAGAACAAACGAGCAGGAGCTTACATTTCATCCAGTTTGTAACACATCAACTTCAAAGACGAAATTCATCGAGGCTAATTTTACAGCACATTCACAATATGAAAACAGCAAAAATTACAGAGTATGCTTTATTAAAGCAAGCTGAGAAGCAATCAAGATTAAAATAAATTCAGGTGGATAGGAAGAAAGTCTACTGAAAATGTCAAATCATGTCCAGTGTCGTTGCTAAAGAGGTGGAGGGGCTTTTTGAAAATGTTTCCAGGCCCTCCAAGAGTGTTCCAATTTGATGACCAAATGTAATACATAGTTATCCTTTGTGAATCATTAGGTGCAAGAGTCCGTGTACTGTTTACCATTTGTGACTACGCGTCAAGTGCGTCCTTAATCTTATCTTTGTTTAATGATAGGAGTTAGGTAAGGGAAGAATATAAATGAATGAAAATACTTTCTTTCATTTGTAGGAATTATATCTATTGTCTATCATTTTTATTTTCAATGTATTTTTCATATAGGTTAGGTAAACTTTGTAATTTATAAGGATTAGAACTGTCGATTGATTTTTTCAGAATAAATCAATTAAACAATTAATTTATTATATAATTTTAATAAACTATAGTTACCAAAAACTAGAATCTTACTCACAAAAAGGTGACAGTTTATTTTTATTCTAATTTTACGGGGAAAAAATAGAGAAGATTATTATTATTGGGAAAATATTTCAGACATTTACCGATTCACTATCAGCATATTTTCCAGTGACCATAAACGTGTAACATTTAAAGGAGCGATACGTGGATGTTACAATCAGTACAAATCCAATAAAGGGGTATGATGTCGGAGACACGAATATGTACAGCAGAATCGGAATTATCTCTGCCTAAAGTTTGAAGATTATAGCAGTCGAATATCAATTAGTTTTCTACTCAGCTTGCGTTCGACTAGGAGGCATAGATTCCAGTCTTTACCTGGCCAGGAGCATTTATCATTACGGAATTTTTACTGGATATATATTACCAAGGTTAAAATTCGATATTATATCACAATTGTGGTTGAAATTCATATATATCATAGGTCATGTGCGTTGATAAAAAAAATTATCATCTTAAATAGCTCATTGAGAAGCTATCATTATGGAGATGAGTAGTTTTCAAGTCCAAATACAGCTATCAAGAGAGACTAAAAGTTAAAATCACGTGTGCTTGTGATATATGTTCATTAAAATAACCACGTGTTGCAAACTCACGATTCAGCTATCATGGTGGAGATGGGTCTATTTCAAGTCTATGAACAGAATCCTGAATTCGACAGGAATATGTAGGGGGACTTGTCATAAACTTTTAGTCTCTCTTGATAGCTGAGTCGGTAGGGTCCCTGCCAAGCATAGTTTCTAGCCGTACAGGTGGTGGTTCGAATCACCACCCGGCCAGAAGCTGTTACCATAAAATGAATTCCAAGTGGATATGTATTTCCCAAGATAGAATTCGGTATTAAATGCATTTCGTGGGTGATATTTACATTAATTAAAATCACGTGTGCTTGTGATATATGTTCATTAAAATAACCACGTGTTGCAAACTCACGATTCAGCTATCATGGTGGAGATGGGTCTATTTCAAGTCTATGAACAGAATCCTGAATTCGACAGGAATATGTAGGGGGACTTATCATAAACTTTTAGTCTCTCTTGATAGCTGAGTCGGTAGGGTCCCTGCCAAGCATAGTTTCTAGCCGTACAGGTGGTGGTTCGAATCACCACCCGGCCAGAAGCTGTTACCATAAAATGAATTCCAAGTGGATATGTATTTCCCAAGATAGAATTCGGTATTAAATGCATTTCGTGGGTGATTTACATATATATATATATATATATATATATATATATATATATATATATATATATATATATATATATATATATATATATATATATATATATATATTAAAAAAGCCATATATTTTAGTACCTTAAAGTCTAGATCCTCTTACCGACCTCGGGATCAGAACCCCAGGCGAAATCACTCAAAGACTATAGCATCAGACTGGCCGGGTCTCGTACCCTGGTCCAGGAGACTTGTATGACAGTAACACTAGTGGTAGTGTCACTGTCATACAAGTATCCTGGACCAGGGTTCGAAACTCAGCCGGTCAGATGCTATAGTCTTTGAGTGATTTTGCCTGGGGCTCCGATCCCGAGGTCAGTAAAAGAATCCAGACTTTAATGTACTAAAAAATATGGCTTATTTGAAAAATTACAAACACGTTTAAATGTGCAAAATTTATCATATATATATATATATATATATATATATATATATATATATATATATATATATATATATATATATATGTATATATATATATATATATATATATATATATATATATATATATATATACATATGTATATATATACATATATATAGTACATTTATATATATATATATATATATATATATATATGTATATATATATATATATATATATATATATATATATATATATATATATATATATATATATATATATATATAGTACATTTATATATATATATATATATATATATATATATATATACATATATTATTATTATTATTATTATTATTACAAACTATGCAAGAACCATAGGTGGAAAAGCAGGTTGCTATAAGCCCGAGGGCTGCAACAGGGAAAAATACCCCAGTGAGGAAAGGAAAAGATGAAATAAATACACTACTCGAGGAGTAATGAAAAAAAAATAGTAACAATATTATATAATAGGTATTTCATACATAGACCATAAAAATAATAAAAAATAAAAACAAGAGGAAGAGAAACAAGATAGAATAGTGTGCCCGAGTGTACCCTCAGGCAAGAGAACTCTGCCACCAAGAAAGTGGAAGACCATGGTACAGAGGCTGTGGCACTACCCAAGGAGAACAGTGGTTTGATTTTGGTGTGTCCTTCTCCTAAAAGAGCTGCTTAACATAGCTAAAGAGTCACTTCCGCCATTATCAAGAGGAAACTAGCCACTGTACAACTACAACGCAGTAGTTAACCCCTTGGGCAAAGATGAATTATTTGGTGATCTTAGTGTTATCAGGTGTACGAGGACAGAGGAAGGATATTCAAGGAATATGCCAGACTATTCAGTGTATGTGTAGGCAAAGGAAAAATTAATCGTAACCGGAGAAAGGGATCCAATGTAGTACTGTCTGGCCAGTCAAACGATCCAATAACCCCCTAGCGGTAGCATCTCAACGGGTGGCTGGTGCCCTTTGCAACCTATTATCTCTCTCTCTCTCTCTCTCTCTCTCTCTCTCTCTCTCTCTCTCTCTCTCTCTCTCTCTCTCTCTCTCTCTCTATCTATATATATATATATATATATATATATATATATATATATATATATATATATATATATATATGCAGTATATATATATATATATATATATATATATATATATATATATATATATGCAGTATATGTATATATATATATATATATATATATATATATATATATATATATATATATATATATATATATATATATATATATATATAACCATTTTCATTATATGAAAGTGTGATAAACTTGTCAGTTAGAAGTGGACAATGCCACTATCTCCCATCAAATCTTGACTGATTACTTATGACGCAACACATCTATATGTCGGTGACTTTTGGCTTACCTACTCGAATTTTAGATAAGAGCGATATATCTTCAAGCAAATGGGATTATATAACTAACTGTCCATGAACTACAGATTGTAAGTCGCAATTGTTTGGTATACTAATAAAGAAGGAAATTTCCATCAAATAATGCCACTGCAATTCGATTTGTTTCTTTCTCAAACATCCATAAAGAATAAGTCTATTACATGCTCGATTTCAGCACATTTTCTAATTGTTTTAATTTTTCATATGATACATGTACTTAAGAATAAACAAAAACATCCTTATCATATGGTAAAATTTTTAAGTTAAAATTTGGAAAACCTCTACAATGCTTCAAAAAAGTGACGTAAGTCTATCAGGGTCCGTGATGATCACGTGAATAAGAAAACATTTGATGAATCTAAGAAGTATGACTCATAGTAAGCATGTGAAATCTTTACTGGAAAATTAGTATTATAATGATCAGGAAGAAATATGATTCATGATCATCTTGTGAAATCTACCAAATTTTTAAGAGGACTCTTAAAGATTCAAATTTAAAGGCCACTCATGAATGGCAGGGGCAAGGGACACTGACATTGCCCTATCTAGTAGGACAATGTCCTAGAGACTGACCATATCTACATATGGTCAGCGCCCAAGCCCCCTCTCCACCCAAGTTAGGACCAAGGAGGGCCAGGAAATGGCTGCTAATGACTCAGCAGATAGAGCTATATGTTTCACCGAACCCCCTATCCTTAGCTCATAAGGATGGTGAGGTTGCAGCGGCCAAAGTAACTGATGAGTTTCAACGGGACTCGAACCCAAGTCTGATATTCAACTGTCAGGGACGGTACTACATCGGCCATCTTAAGAAAACAAGATTCAGGTGATCATTTGGAAATAACCAAACAATCAAGAAGAATCGAATGCTGAATTAGAATTCTGAAATATAATGTGGAATCAACTGAAGAATTCAGAAGAATCTCAGAAAGAATTATAATTTTTTGATGCACAGGCTGACATAAGTCTGTTTTTATAGTTTGTATATAAAATATCTATTTTAATGTTATAACTGTTCTTAAAATATTTTATTCTATTTGTTCATTACTTATCATGTAGTTTATTTATTTCCTTATTTCCTTTCCTCACTGGGATACTTTTCCCAATTGGAGCCTTTTGGGCTTATAGCATCCTGCTTTTCCAAATAGGGTTGTAGCATAGCTAATAATAATAATAATAATAATAATAATAATAATAATAATAATAATAATAATAATAATAATAATCATCATCATCATCATCATCATAATAATAATAATAATAATCAGATAGTATTAACCAGAATATTCGGTGGAATATTAGGAAGAATTATGATTCGGGATAATCCCGTGGTGTCAAAAAAAAAAAAAAAAAAATGGAGGGATCTTACGAAGAATTTAATTCACGATGATCATATGGAATCTGCCAAAGATTTCAGAGAATTCTAATGAAGAATTATGATTCATGTTGTTTATGAAGAATTAATCAGAGAATTCAGAGAAATCTTTGGAAGAATTATGATTCTGGAGAATCACATGGAATAAAAAAGCGGAGAAATCTTTGGGAGAGTTATGATTCAAAGTTTTGACGTGGAATCTACCAAAGAAATCAGATGACTACGAGAAATGATCCTTCATGGTAACCATATAGAAGCAAACAAACAATTGAAACGAATCTTGAGAATTATGATCCAGAGAAATCTTAGGATAAACTATGATTCAGGCTTATTACTTGGAATCATCCAAAGAATTCGGATGAATGTAATGACAGATTAGGATTTATGGTGATTACATGGAATCCAGCATAGAATTCTGAGGAATTATTGGAAGATAAAAAATTCAGTGCGATCATGCGGAATTAGCAAGAGAATTCTGAGGAATCTAAATCAGGATTATGATTTGTTTTGATCATGTTGAATTTACCTAAAACTATTGAGGAATCTAATGAAGAATGTTTTCCAGGGTGATTGTTTAGCATCCACCAAGGAATTCTAAGGAAATTAACTTATGATTATGATTCAGGGTGATCTCTTAAAATCAAACCAAAAATTCATATGAATCTGAGGAAGAATTGTGTTTCAGGGTGATGACGTCGAATTATCAATGTGATTAAGAGGATTCTAGCGCAAAATCATCCGGTGATCACGTGGCATCCATGAAAGAATCCAAATGAATATAGGGAACAAATATCATTCAGGATAATCAGGTGAAATAAAAAAAAAAAAACTCATTTAGAGAAATCTAATGGAATCTATGGAAAATTAAGATTGATGTTTATCAGATTAAATGAAAAAAATCAGAGAAATCTGATAAAATTTGTGAAAATTATGATTCAGAGTTATCAGGTGAAACAAAAAATAATTACAGAAATCTATTGGAATCTATGGAAAATTATGATTCAGGGTGATCTGGTGGAATCAACGAAAAATTCAGAAAAATATAATGGAATCTATGGAAAATTATGATTCAGGGTGATCACGTGAAATAAAAAGAAAAAATTTCAGAGTAACATAATGGAATCTATGGAAAATTATGATTCAGGGTGATCACGTGGAAAAAAAAAATCAGGAGTAACATAATGGAATTTATCGAAAATTATGATTCAGGGTGAACACGTGAAATAAAAAGAAAAAAAAATCAGAGAATTATAATGGAATCTGTGGAAAATTATGATTCAGGGTGATCATGTGAAATTAAAAGAAAGAGAATTTAGAGAAATATAATGGAATCTATGGAAAATTATTATTCAGGGTGATCACGTGGAATAAAAAAAATCAGACAAATATAATGGAATCTATGGGAAATTATGATTCTGGGTGATCACGAGAAATAAATAGAAAAATAAATCAGAGAAATATAATGGAATATATGGAAAATTATGATTCTGGGTGATCACGTGGAATAAAAAGAAAAAAAAATCAGAAAAATTTGATGGAATCTAAGGAAAATTATGATTCTGGGTGATCACGTGAAATAAAAAGAAAAAAAATCAGAGAAATATAATGGAATCTATGGAAAATTATGATTCAGGGTGACCACGTGTTATAAAAAAGGAAAAAAAAATCAAAGAAATATAATGGAATCTGAGGAAAATTATGATTCTGTGTGATCACATGAAATAATAAGAAAAACAAAAAAAAAAAATATAATGGAATCTAAGAAAATTTATGATTCTGGGTGATCACGTGAAATAAAAAGAAAAAAAATCAAAGAAATATAATGGATTCTATGGAAAATTATGATTCTGGGTGATCACGTGAAATAAAAAGAAAAACAAATCAGAGAAATATAATGGAATCTATGGAAAACTATGGTTCTGGGCGATCACGTGAAATAAAAAGAAAAAATCAGAGAAATATAATGGAATCTATGGAAAATTATGATTCAGAGTGACCACGTGTTATAAAAAAGGAAAAAAATCAAAGAAATATAATGGATTCTATGGAAAATTATGATTCTGGGTGATCACGTGAAATAAAAAGAAAAAAAAAATAGAGAAATATAATGGAATCTATGGAAAATTATGTTTCTGGGTGATCACATGAAATAAAAAAAAATCAGAAAAATATTATGGAATCTATGAAAAAAATTATGATTCAGTGGGATCACGTGAAATAAATAGAAAAAAAAATCAGAGAAATCTAATGGAATCTATGGAAAATTATGATTCTGGCTGATCACGTGAAATAAAAAGAAAAAAAATCAGAAAAATATAATGGAATCAAAGGAAAAGTTCGATTCTGGGGGATCACGTGAAATAAAAAGAAAAAAAATCAGAGAAATATAATGGAATCTATGAAAAATTATGATTCAGGGTGATTATGTGAATTAAAACGACAAAAAAATCAGAGAAATATTATGGAATCTATGGAAAATTACGATTCTGGGTGATCACGTGAAATAAAAAGAAAAGAAATTGGAGAAATATAATGGAATCTATGAAAAATTATGATTTTGGGTGATCACATGAAATAAAAAGGAAAAAAAAAATCAGAGAAATATAATGAAATCTATGGAAAATTATGATTCAGGGTGATCATGTGAAATTAAAAGAAAAAGAATTTAGAGAAATATAATGGAATCTATGGAAAATTATTATTCAGGGTGATCACGTTAAATAAAAAGAAAAAATCAGAGAAGTATAATGGAATCTATGGGAAACTATGATTCTGTGTGATCACGTCAAATAAAAAAAATCAGAGAAATATAATGGAATCTATGGAAAATTACGATTCTGGGTAATCACGCGAAAATAAAATCAGAGAAATATAATGGAATCTGTGGAAAATTGATTCTGGGTGATCACGTGAATAAAAAATCATAGAAATATAATGGAATCTATTGAAAATTATGATTCTGAGTTATCACGTGAAATAAAAAAAAATCAGAAAAATTTAATGGAATCTATGGAAAATTATGATTCAGGGTGATCACGTGAAATAAAAAGTTAAAAAATCAAAGAAATATAATGGAATCTATGAAAAATTATGATTATGGGTGATCACGTGGAATAAAAAGAAAAAAAAATCAGAGAAATATAATGGAATCTATGGAAAATTATGATTCAGGGTGATCACGTGAAATAAAAAGAAAAACAAACCACAGAAATATAATGGAATTATGGAAAATTATTATTCTAGGTGATCACGTGAAAAAAAAATCAGAGAGATATAATGGAATATATGGAAAATTATGATTCTGGGTGATCAAGTGAAATAAAAAGTAAAAAAAAAAATCAGAAAAAATTTAATGGAATCTATGGAAAATTATAATTCAGTTTGATCACGTGAAATAAAAAGAAAAAAATATGATTCTGGGTGATCACGCGAAATAAAAAGAAAAAAAATCAGCGAAATATAATGGAATTATGGAAAATTATGATTCAGGGTGATCACGTGTTATAAAAAAAGGAATAAAATCAAAGAAATATAATGGAATCTGTGGAAAATTATGATTCTGGGTGATCACGTGAAATAATAAGAAAAACAAACAGAGAAATATAATGGAATCTATGAAAATTTATAATTCTGGGTGATCACGTGAAATAAAAAAAAATCAGAGAAATATAATGGAATCTATGGAAACTTATGATTCTGGGTGATCACGTGAAATAAAAAGGAAAGAAATCAAAAGAAATATGTTGGAATCTATAGAAAATTATGATTCAGGGTGATCACGTGAAATTAAAAAGAAAACCAGAGAAATATAACGGAATCTATGGGAAACTATGATTTTGGGTGATCACATCCAATAAAAAAAATCAGAGAAATATAATGGAATCTATGGGAAATTATGATTCAGGGTGATCATGTGAAATTAAAAGAAAGAGAATTTACAGAAATATAATGTAATCTATGGAAAATTATGATTCTGGGTGATCACGTGAAATAAAAAGAAAAAAATAGAGAAATATAATGGAATCTATGGAAAATTATGATTCTGGGTGATCACGTGAAATAAAAAGAAAAAAAATCAGAGAAATATAATGGAATCTATGGAAAATTATGATTCTTGGTGATCACGTGAAATAAAAAGTAAAATAAATCAAAGAAATATAATGGAATCTATGAAAAATTATGATTCTTGGTGATCACGTGAAATAAAAAGTAAAATAAATCAAAGAAATATAATGGAATCTATGGAAAATTATGACTCTGGGTGATCACGTGAAATAAACATAAAAAGAAATCAGAGAAATATAATGAATCTATGGAAAATTATGAATCAGGGTGATCACGTGAAATAAAAAAAAAATATATATATATATATATATATATATATATATATATATATATATATATATATATATATATAATATATATATATATATATATATATATATATATATATATATAATGGAATCTATGGAAAATTATGTTTTTGGGTGATCACGTGAAATAAAACAAAATTCAGAGAAATATTATGGAATCTATGAAAAAAATTATGATTCAGGGGGATCACGTGAAATGAATAGAAAAAAAAATCAGAAAAATCTAATGGAATTTATGGAAAATTATGATTCAGTACGATCACGTGAACTAAAAAGAAAAAAAAAATCAGAGAAATATAATGGCATCTATGGAAAGTTATGATTCTGGGTGATCACGTGAAATAAAAAGAAAAAAAAATCCGAGAAATATAATGGAATCTATGGAAAATTATGATTCAGCGTGATCACGTGAAATAAAAAGAAAGAAATTTCAGAGAAAGATAATGGAATCTATGGAAAAATAAGACTCACACGATCACGTGAAATAAAAAGAAAAAAAACAGAAATATAATGGAATCTATGGAAAATTATGATTCTGGGTGATCACGTGAAATAAAAAGAAAAATATAATGGAATCAAAGGAAAACTTCGATTCTGGGGGATCACGTGATATAAAAAGGAAAAAAATCAGAGAAATATAATGGAATCTATGGAAAATTGTGCTTCAGGATGATCACGTGAAATAAAAAGAAAAAAAAATCAGAGAGATATAATTTAATCTATGGAAAATAATGATTTTGGGTGATCATGTGAAATAAAATGAAAAAAAAATCTGAGAAATATAATGAAATTTAAGGAAAATTATGATTCAGGGTGATCACGTGAAATAAAAAGAAAAAAAAATCAGAGAAATATAATTTAGTCTATAGAAAATTATGATTCTGGGTGATCACGTGAAATAAAATAAAAAAAAAATCAGAGAAATATAATGAAATTTAAGGAAAATTATGATTCAGGGTGATCACGCAAAATAAAAAGAAAAAAAATCAGAGAAATATTATGGAATCTATGGAAATTTATGATTCTGGGTGATCACGTGAAATAACAAGAAAAAATCCCGGAAATATAATGGAATCTATGAAAAATTATGATTCTAGGCGATAACGTGAAATAAAAAGTTTAAATAAATCAGAGAAATCTAATGGAATCTATGGAAAATTATGATTCTGGGTAATCACGTGTAATAATAAAAAAAAATTAGAGAAATTTAATGGAATCTATGCTAAATTATGATTGTGGGTGATCACGTGAAATAAAAAGAAAAACAAATCAGAGAAATATAATGGAATTCATGGAAAATTATGATTCTGGGTGATCGCGTGAAATATAAAAAATCAGAGAAATATAATGGAATCTATGGAAAATTATGATTCTGGGTGATCAGGTGAAATCAACTAAAGGTTTCGTAGGGGTCCTGGGAACAATTATAATTCTGGGTCATCAGGTGGAAAAACCAGAGACCTTAAAGGATTTCAATGAAGAATTATGATTCAGAGTGATCACATGGAATAAACCGAAGAATTCAGAGGAATCCGGGGAACACTAATGATTCAGGATGGTGATGTTATGCTAAATAAACAAAAAAATTCTGAGGAATCTCAAAAATAAGTATTCTTCGAGGTGACCAAGTGCAATCAACCAAAGAATTAAGAGAAACCTCAGGCAAAATTATGATTCAAGTGATCACATACAATACATAAAAAAATTCAGAGCATTTAAATGAAGAACTATGATTCACAGCATATGAATTGTAGTAATAATCATAATTCACGTTGATCAGGGCGAGTCAACCAAGGAATTCAAAGGAATCATAGAAATGTGATTCAGTTTAACGACATGGAATAAATCAAAGAATTATGATTCATAATAAACACATGGAACCAATAAAAAAAAAATCTATGAAAATCTTTGGAAAATTTCTGATTCGGGGTAATCAGGTGGGTTCACCCTAAGAATTCACAGGAATATTTACAATTATTATTATTTTGGGTAATTATGTGCAACCAATCAAAGAATTTAGAGGAATCGAAGGAAAAACTAATTTTAAGGTGACCACGGGAAATACAATAATGAATTCCAAAGAATCTAAGGGTGAACTGCTATTCAGTAAGATAAGATAGATTCACTCATGAAATTCAGAGGAATATTAGGAAGAAGAAGAGCAATTAGCGATTTAAGACCTCCGCCAAAGAATATTTCCAACATTTAACTAAAGTCTATGGACATCACCTCCCAGTTTTCATATGCTGACTGTACAGTAGATGGTGATTTCGTTCAATGTTGATCAAGATTTGTACTCTTAATCCGTATCACCTCCAAAATTTCATGGTTTCTTCCGATGCATAATATTTATCCATTGTTAAAATTTGGTGAAAATCCAATTTGTCAATTTGTTTTAATGTAGTCTTTAAAATAGTGGAAAATGCAAATCGGATCATCTCCAAAAGTTTGTGGAGTCGTCCATGGCCTATGATCTATCTGTGGTGGAAATTTCGTAAAAATCCGTCAGTTTGTTTTAACTTTATTTCTAAAAAGGCGAAAAAAGTAAATCCGGATCTAGAATCCGGATCCGGATCATCTCCAAAATTTAATGGGATCATCTATGATTTAACATCTATCTGTGGTGAGAATTCCGTCAAAATCGGTTGAGTAGTTTTGACGTGATTATGTCCACAGCTACAGACAAATTAATGAACAGATAAACCGAGTAGAATATATAACCTCCTTGCGGAGGTAATCAAGTTTCAGGGTGATCAGGTGGAATTCTATAAAGAATTCAGAGGAATCCTGGGAAGAATTATGAATCAGGGTTATCCCGATAAATCAACCATAGAATTCAAAGGAATCTTAGTATAAATTATAATTGAAGGTGATCAGGTGAAATCAATCAAAATACTCAGTAGAATATTAGGAAGAAAGAATTATAATTCAGTTATTCAGAAAAATCTTAGGAATAATCAATTTTAATGGTAATTACGTGAAATATTCCAAATAATTCAGATGAAAATAATAAAAGTTTAAGATTCAGTGTGGGCACGTAGAATTAACAAAAGAATATTAAGGAATTAATGAAGGACTAATGCGGAATCACCTAAAACTGTAGAGGAATCTACGGACGAATTGTGCCCAGGTTGATAACATATCATCACCCAAAGATTCAATGAAATTTAATAAGGATACAACTCATGATTAAAGTGTGATCGCGACGGATCCATTATAGAATTCAAAACTGTTTCACGGTGATTATTTTGAATCAACCAAACAATTAAAAAAAAGAAATATGAGATTCAGTGATCACATAGAATCAACCAAAACATGCAGGGTATGGTAACAAAATTATGGTTGAGGGAGCAATCAACCAAATCATTCAGAGGAACCTAATGAAGAATTGTAATCGAGTTGGTAATCATATGGAATCTCATATATTAAAAAAATAAATTTGATTTACGGAGATAACAAGTAATCAACCAAAGATTTCAAAGGAATCTAATGAAGAATTATGATTCAGAATGATCACATAGATTCCAAGAAGTATCAGGATAAATTCAATGAAGGTTTATAATTCATGGTGATCTAACAGAATCAACGTAAAATTATAAACTAATCTGAGGAAAAAAAATGGGTTCAAGGGAGGTCACGTGGTATCACCCAAAGAATTCAGAGTAATCTAAAAAGGAATTTCTATTAAAGGTGACCATAGAAATCAATCAAAGATTTCAAATGAATCTAATAAAAATTCATGATTCAAGGGAATCACGTGGAATCAACGTAAGCATTCAAAAGAATCTTAAGAAGGATCATGATTTATGGTGATCACATAGAATTAACCTAAAACTGTAGAAGGTTCTAAGGAAGCATTTTGGTTCCAGGATGATTACGTGGCATCAACCAAAAAACTCCAAAGAATCTTACGAATAATTATGATTCATAGTGATCACGTAAATTCAAGGAGATGATACAGAAAGAACTAAGGAAGAATTTGGGTTCATGTTGATCAAGTTGAATCAACCAAATAATTTAAATGAATATAACGAAAAAAAAAATATGATTCAGGGTTATCACCTAAAATCAACCAAAGGATGTACAAGAACGTAAAGGAAAATCAGAATTCCTGATAACAACGGACATGGAACCAACCATAAAATTCACAGAAATTTAACAAACACTTATGATTCAGGATGAATAGGTTGAATCAATAAAAATATTCAAGAGAAATCTTGTAAAGAATGATGATTCACGTGAAATTAACTTATGAATTCAGAGGAACCTTGTGGAAAATTATGAATCAGGGTGATAATGTAATGTTAAATGAAGAATTCAGAAGAATCTAACAAAATATTCTGAAACGATATGAGGACATGGAATCAACCAAAGCATTCAGGAGAGTCTAACGAAGAGTTGTGATTCAAAGTGATCACGTGGAATCAACTAAATAATACAAAGGAATGTAAAGAAGAATTGTGATACCCTCAAATCAACCATAATATGTATTGGATTCTAACAAAGACATGATTCAGTTTGATCAAGTAGAATCAACCGAAAATTCAAAGGAATCTAATGAAGAAGTCAACCCTATGAACTAATTTAAAAATAATCTTTTCTATTCCCAATTTTTTTTTTTTTAATTTGTATGTTATCGCTTACTAATTTTGCTCTATTCAAGTCAAACAAAGTATTACGCGCTTGAATAAAATCGACTTCAAAAGACTTAGCTAATTCTTATATAATATACTTCAAAATATTTAGCTTAATTTTATATAGGTATTTTTTTGTTTTCGACGTTTACCAAACACTACTAATATTTTAAAGTATATCTTCAAGATTATTCCAGGTAACGTTTTTCATTCATACTATTTTATTTCTAGTCTTATATCATATCTTGTAGTTTCCATTTACATTATTATCATCACTCAAGAAATTAAAATAAATTCACATGCAACGTAATCAAAATTTAAACCTCATGTTGGGATTGAGCAAAAGCATGTTAAAATGAAAAAGAAAAAAAAATTAAGGGCTACCAACCAAGTTCCCAAAAGCCATAAACCAGCTTGGAATGAAAGCCAGACTATCAAGACTCCATACCAGTGATTTTCCCAATTCCCTATCCAGCTTATCCAATTGATAGTACTACAGTCGAATTACCCAAACAGAGTGAATTTAATGATAGGGCAATGAAAAAATTTATTTTTTCCATTAACGTGGGATCGAAATCATGACAATTACTTGAAGAGTTCAATTCATTATTATTATTATTATAGTAGTAGTAGTAGTAGTAGTAGTAGTAGTAGTAGTAGTAGTAGTAGTAGTAGTAGTAGTAGTATTATGATGATGATGATGATGGTTATCATTATTATCAATACATATATATATATATATATATATATATATATATATATATATATATATATATATATATATATATATATATATATATATATGTATGTATATATACATATATATATATATATATATATATATATATATATATATATATATATATGTGTGTGTATATATATATATATATATATATATATATATATATATATATATATATATATATATATATATATATATATATATATATATATATATATATAATGACTAAGAAAACACTCCATGTGGTACAACCGTGTACATAAGTGTATGGATATGTAATAGATTCATCCAAGTACTATTAATTGTACAGAATACTTACAACTATATCTCTTCTTCTCTGCGTAGTTAGGGATACAGCATATTCCTTTCTGTGACATAGCAACAGAAGAAAGGGAACAACGAAGGTTGATCTTTATCTCGACGAAGAAATTGTTAACTCATTGACCTCTTGATAAGCTATATACGAACGGAGAAAAACAAATGGGTCTCTATAGATGGCACCCCAAACGAAGCGACCTTTGACCCTCCAAAACAACGATCAGGCGCGTATATAAGGCAGCCGCGGGCTACGGACGACAGCCTCTGGAGCTCCGACTAGACCTGTCTAACTCTGACAGCGTGAGTCGCCCCCAAGATGAAGGTTGCTCTTTTCGTGATCGCCGCTCTGGCCTCCACGGCTCTTGCAGGTAAGACTTGACATATCACATTACTCTCTCTCTCTCTCTCTCTCTCTCTCTCTCTCTCTCTCTCTCTCTCTCTCTCTCTCTCTCTCTCTCTCTCTCTCTCTCTCTTTCTAATTCGCATACCTTTAGATTCTGAAGTTACTAGGTAAGATATGAACCTTTACAGATGATCTACCATCACTTAGTGGGTTGTAACATAGAATTATTGTTAATATTGTCACTATTATTATTATCATTATTATAATTATTAATACTATTAGTATTATTATCATTATTTCTATTATCATAATCAGTAGTAGTAGTAGTAGTAGTAGTAGTAGTAGTAGTAGTAGTAGTAATCAAACTGAACACTGACTAGGTAAAGGAAGATTTTACAAATTCAGGCCTTTAATTGAGGAAAAACTTGATACAAAAACCTACTGTAGAAATGTAAACTGAACAGCCTAGTGATGTAACAAGGAAAATCTAATGATATACGGTATTATATCTTGCAAGAAATATTGAGGCTTTGATCTCATTCACCTAGAATATAAAAAAATCGCTGATATTCTAGTAAAGCTATACGTTTACAGGAAGAACAGAAATGATACCTTATTATTATTATTATTATTATTATTATTATTATTATTATTATTATTATTATTATTATTATTATTATTATTATTATTATTTAAGCTACAACCCAGGTTAGAAAAGCAGGCTGCTATAATATCGCCAAGGGTTCCAACAGGGAAATAGCCCAGCGAGGATAGAAAATAAAGAAATAGATAGAATAGGGTGCCTGAGTGGACCCTCAAGCAAGACAGTGGAAGACCATGGTACAGAGGCTATCGTAATATCAAATAGTAGAGAACAATGGTTTGATTTTACAGTCTTTCTCCTAGAAGAGCTGTTTATAAAAGCATGAGTCTCTTTTACCCTTACCAAGTGGAAAGTACCCACTGAACAATAAAGTGCACTAGTTAACCCTTTGAGTGAAGAAGAATATTTTAGTTACCTTAGTTTTGTCAGGAGTATGAGTAAAGAAGAGAATAGCCCAGATTATTCGGTGTATATGTAGCCTAAGAGAAAATGAGCCGTATAAAGATAATACTATCCGACCATTCTCAGAACCCAATAACTATCTAGCAGTAGTACCGGTATCTTAAAAAATGATTGTGCCTTGGCCAACATACAGGACAATTATTTAATAACATCTAATTGCATTAATGTCTAATAAATAACGATTCATTGTTAACATAGGCAAACTAACAAATCGGGAAGTTTAATATACATATCAATAGGATTTATAAATAAATGTATCAAATGAGATATCACATTTTCTTTCCCTCACTCTCTTCTTCTTCTTCTTCTTTGACTCCATCTTTTCCCATCTTTATGGGGGGTCGATGTTTCTGGCCAGCATTCTCCATCTACGTCTGTCCTACACTTCATCACCAGTTAATTCCTTTGATCGAAGGTCATCCTTGATACAGTCCCTCCACCTTCGCTTTAGTCTCCCTCTCCTTCTCGTTCCCTGTACCTCCATTTCCATCACTCTCCTCCCATTATACTGTTCACCTCTTCTCATGACATGACAATATTACCTCAGTAAACTTTCTTATCTGATAGTTTTCTAACTCCTGTGGTACCCCTAATTACTTCATTCCGTATCTTATCTCTTCTTGTCACCCCACACATCCATCTCAACATTCTCATCTCTGCCACATCCAGTTTCTTCTCTTCTGTCTTCTTTATTGCCCACGTCTTCGCTCCAAAGACTGTTTCCGGTCTCAGAGCTGTCCTGTGTACTTTACCTTTAAACTTAACCCCTATTTTCCTGTCACATAGTACTCCACGCACTTGTTTCCAATTCTTCCATCCTTCTTGTATTCTGTGGTTTATTTGTGCCCCCCAGATCACCATCCTCTGCAACTGTTGATCCTGAATACTTGAAATTTTCAACTCTTTTCAATCTCTCTCCTGGTAAACTAACTTCCCCATTCTCCCCATTTTTCAATCTCAAATACTCTGTCTTTTTCCTGCTTCTTCCATCCTCTATTTTCCATTTCTCTTCTCCACTCCTCCAGTTTCTCTTTAACTAACTCTCGCCTAGTGCTAGACAGTATAACATCATCAGCAAAGAGCATACACCAAGGAGATTGATCCCTAATACCATGACCAGATCATCGAGGTAAAGGCTCAATGCAGACCCCTGATGTAGTCCCACATTTACTGGGAAACTTTTTGTTAGGCCTATACTGCTCTTAACATTTGCTTCTGCCCTCTCATACATATCTTGGGTGATTCTAACGTATTTCTTAGGGACTCCCTTTACTCTCATACATCTCCACAGCTCCTGACGTGGTATTCGATCGTATGCCTTCTCCATGTCAATAAAGACCATATGTAAGCCTTTCTGTTTCTCCCGATGTTTTTCTATCATCTGCCTCAAAGCAAATATTGCTTCTACAGTCCCTCTTCCATGCATGAATACAAATTGTTCTCCTCACCAATTGTTGTTTCATCTCCCATATTTTCATAGTATGGCATATTAACTTTGTGCCTCTGTAGTTGCCACACTCCAGGATGTCTTCCTTCCCAATATAGATGGGAATGATTAGGCTTCTTCTCCATTCCTCTGGCATCTTTTCCTGATTGAAGATCTTCTACGACAGTCCCACAAGATATCTATGTCTTCCTCTCCAAGACTCTTCCATACCTCTACTGGTATATTATCCGGTCCTGCAGCTTTACTATTTTTCATCTTTACTGCTCATTCTACTTCTCTTCTAGTCACTCCTATGGTAACTGCCTCGTTTGGGAGTCCATCTTCAAATACTGCTCTTGGGATCCCCTCATTCATTAGTCCTTCAAAATAAGTTTCCCACCTTCTTTTAATTTCATTATCTTCTGCTAGACCTATACCATTGCTATCTTTTATTTGCTTTATCTGTGTCAGGTCTTTAGATGCAGCCTCTCCGGCCCTAGCAATTCGTAATATTTTCTTCTCTCCTTCTGGTGTTTCCATCTCTTTATATACTTCCTTTAATGTCTCTGCCTTTGCCTTTGCTACTGCTCTTCTTGCTTCTTTTTTTACCTGTTTATAGTTTTCTTTATCCTGCTCTTGTCCTGATAGACCTGCCTTCTTCTTGGCTTCTTTCTTGGTTTTTACCTGTTCTTGTACCTCATCATTCCACTACCACGATTCTTTATAATTTGGGGGACTTCTTCCTGATGACCGATCCCTAGAATCACTTTACTATTCTCGGTCCACCATTCTTGTACATCCTCATGTAACCTTAGTGCTTCCAGCACTCTTTCCTTAAACAAGACTCTCAGTTCTTCCTCTTTCAATTTCCACCACTTAATCTTTGGGTCCATTCTCGTCTTTTTACTTCTCCTACAATTCCTTAGTCTGCAATCAATTACCACTAACCTGTGTTGCGCTGCTACACTATCCCCATTTATCACCTGGCA
The DNA here is from genome assembly GCF_036898095.1 of Palaemon carinicauda. Lineage (NCBI taxonomy): Eukaryota > Metazoa > Arthropoda > Malacostraca > Decapoda > Palaemonidae > Palaemon > Palaemon carinicauda. The sequence continues at coordinate 58,056,295 of NC_090735.1, forward strand.
ATTTCTAACCTCCGTCAGATTGTCTCTCTTACACAGCAGCAAATCTATCTGGCTCTCCATGCCACCGCTACTGTAAGTAATCAGCCGATTAATCTTTTTCTCAAAGAAGGTGTTGATCATTGCTAGGTCAAAAGCCACTGCAAAATCAATTACTCTTTCTCCCCCATCATTTCTCTCACCCACACCCCAACCTCCATGCACTCTCTCTATACCTTCCCTACGCGTGGCCATTCAGATCTCCTCCTATAATTACCCTTTCCCTTCCAGGAATTATTCCAAGCTCCTGGTCCATCTCCTCCCAGAATGTATCCTTCTCCTCCTCTCTACGTCCAGTTTGCAGGGCATAGGCATGCACCACATTGACTATTGTTGCTCCCAGTCCCAGCTTTAAACTCATAATTCTTGTCATTTTTCCTATTCACCCCAATCAAACTTTCCTTCAAATCTTTCGAAAATATTATTACTACACCATTTCTTCTTTCCATATTGGCTCCACTGTAATAAAATTTACAACCTTCGCCTAGTTCTATTTCCCTTCCACCTGGTCTCCTGCACACACAGCACTCCAATCTTCCTTCTCTCCATGATGTCAACCAGCTCTCGCCCTTTTCCAGTCATTGTACCCACATTTAGAGTTGCTACTGTCATCCTCTCCTCTGATATTTTCCTCTGAGCTTGCCTCTTTGACCAAGCCTGCCCATGACTGGGTACCCTTGCCGATTTTTCGGAGTGATCAGGCGAGGTCCCTACGTGTCACCTCAGAAAACGCCCTAGCATTAGTTTTATTTTCACAATTTTCACTGGCCATTTTTGGCTATTTTTTCATGGCCAGATGCCTTACTGCCGTTGCCTTCCCTGCGCCAACCCTACCCATTTACCTGGGCTTGGGAGAAGCACCAAGTTGAGGCTGGGACTCCCTGGGTAAACAAATCAAATGAGTCTATTTACACAGATAATAATGGCAAAACTCTTATTCTAGAATTATTCACACATTACATGTAAGTAACTACTTTTTCCTTTACTTCCAAATGATATACCTGAATGATATAACCAAAATACCACGTGAAAAGAAAAACAAAATGAGGTCAACAAAATTAGCCAGGCATATTTGAATTCACAAAACTTTACAATACTCTTAAAAGAAACTAACTAGTTGGAATTATTCAAATATATGAAGATTGAAAATTTCCTTTTTAGCAACATTGATCAATACAATTTATGTTAGCCCTGTGTGCAATATTATGCCCTAATATAAATGAAAATTGTACCCCACTATCCTTGAATTACCTACTTTATACATTCTTATATCTTTTACAGCTCCATCAATTCTAGCTGGATCATGTGCTTCTCACTGCTCAGCTCAACTAGCATTTGCTTATGAAACAGGTAAGAACATGGAGATAATGTGCTTTAACAAATTCCTGACAATGATCTCAGTTTGCAAAAGCAATGTCTTAATGTATATGAGATCTATCTTTAATTTTATATACCAAGTTTGAATATATTCATTAATATCGCTCCTAATATATTACTAACTATGTGTTATTTAAAACACAGGGAAGAGTTATGTGTACGACTATTCTATCACAACGACATCTGCTCTCATTGGAGTTGCTGGTGATGATGCTGAAATGAAGATCAAAGCTATTGCTCACATTGATGTCTCAGAGCCTTGTGAATACATCTTAAGGGTGAGAATCTCAAGTCACTATAATATCCTTGACAGTCTAGTAATTTATGAATAAAATCTAACAATAATTTGGGCCACAAATTTAAACGTTAATCATGATGTGATATTAATCTGTTCACAGTTCATATGTAAAAGTTAATAACAGAGTAACATTAATCTTTTCACAGCTCACCGATGTCGACTTTGAAGGGAATCCAGCTCTTGCTGGCAAATTTTCAGAGGCTTTAAGTAAGAATCCTTTGAAATTCTCCTTCCAAGATGGCATGATTGAGAATATTTGCAGTGTAGTTTCTGAGCCAACGTGGGTGCTCAACATCAAGAGAGGTCTTCTATCAACTTTCCAGAACACCATGACCTCCCATGGTGGCGAGGTAGGCCTTTGAATATGAAGGATAATTCTACTAACTCAATTCCATAACCAATATCATTTTTAAACATATTGGTACACTTTATATGCAAGTTCATTAATTTTAACAATCAAGCTATTAACTATGATTTCCTTCTAACAGACCCTTCAAGAAAAGGACGTGTCTGGAGTTTGTGATGCAACTTACAAGTCTGTAACTGAGGGAAATGTTGTCAATGTGGAGAGGATCACATACATCAACACCTGTAGCCAAAGGCCCGATTTCTCAGCTCATATTATCTCCTCTACTTATGATACTGACTCAGAGGTTCAGAACCTTCCTTTGATGAAGACAACAAATATTTGCCATCAAAAATTACAGGATGATATCATGATTAGTTCTGAGTGTGAAGAAATTTACAAGGCTAGGCCCTTTGGAGAGGGACAGGAAGTTGCTAAAACCACAGTCAAGACATCACTGATTTTAAAATCAACAGAAGCTTTGACAGGAGTACCAGGTAAGCTATCAGAGAATATTAATATGAGAAACATCTAATTTTGCAAAGGGTGTCTTCATTCAATTTTCACATTTTATGTGACAGGAAGCCTTTATTCTGTAAACATTTTCTGTTCACTAATAAAATTTCTCTTATTTCAGATTTTGAGTTCTACCGTAAAACACTGGTATATGAGGATATCTTTGAACCAGTTGAAGAAGATCCTGCACATGTGCAAAAGCTACTAAGTGATCTTGCTATGGATTCTGGTGCAGATATTCACAGCAACACACCTACTCTCTTCGCTGAGCTTGTAGACTCTCTTAAAAATATGGATTATTCTCAGCTATCTCAAATCTTAGCCAGTGCCACCAAGCCTCTTACCCATAAGTTTATGCTTGATGCCTTGCCCTTAGTCGGAACAGCACCTTCAATGGCCGTTGTTAGAGACCTTATCCTTAAAGGAGAATTAAATGAAATTGAGAAAGACATTTGGTTTACTTCTTTAGCTTTCAACAAACATCCAACTACAGAAATGCTGAATGCTATTGCTGTGAGTTATAACATTATATTTCATTTCTTTATTGATTGCATATATAGCTTAAGAAGGACAATATATTTTCTCTCCGCATCTGTATACTACAATTATAAGCCTTGCTTATTATATAGGGACAGATATAAAAATTAACAAGATTATAATCTCTTGATTTTTTTTTCTTTTCCAGCCACTTCTTGAGACACAACCTAGCCAAAAGGCTCTCCTTGGAACATCAGCTCTCATCAACAACTTCTGCAAACTGCATAAAACTTGTGAAGCAGAACCTAGAGTTCAACATATTGTACAGCTTATTGAAAAACAGCTTGGCGCAGGATGTAGATTTACAAATGAAGAGGAGAAGGAAAATATTCTTGTTGCTTTGAAAGCTTTGGGCAATGCTGGACATTGGGTTAATGCAAAGTCTATTCTAGATACCTGTTACTTAGAAGAGAATGATATGGAAATTCGCATTGCTGCTTTAGATGCTTGGAGACACACCCCTTGCGAGTACGATCGATCTAAAATTTTGACTCTCTTCCAAGATGAATCATATGATCCAGAGTTACGCATAGCTGCCTATCTTTCATTCATGTCTTGTCCAACTCCATCATTCATCAATATTGTCAAGGAAAGACTAATCTCAGAGGGAGTAAATCAAGTAGGATCTTTCATTTGGACTCACATGACCAACATGCAGGAATCTGCTGCCCCTGAAAAGCAATGGATCCGCAAAATGATTGATGAAGACCTCTTGCAACAGAAATTCAATTCTGATGCTTTGCGATTCTCAAGAAACTATGAGTCTTCTTTCTTCATGAATGAACTTAATATTGGTGCATCATTAGAAAGCAATGTTATTTTCAACAGCAAATCTTACCTTCCTCGTTCAGCTATGCTTAATCTTACACTTGATCTATTTGGAGAATCTATTAACTTCTTTGAAATAGGTGGTAGAATTGATGGATTTGAGGCATACATTGAACGCTTCTTTGGATCTAATGGCTATTTCCCTGAGGAACATATTGAGCAAGTATTGAAGAATATGAGATCAAATTCCAATGCAGAATCAACTACATTAGAAGGATTCTTGGACAAAATATCAGATGAGCCCGAAGGATCTTACTACTTACGTGTTTTTGGAAATGAGCTTCATTATCACCACTTCCATGGAATGGAAAACTTCTTCATGAAATCAGATAAATCAAATCCTCTGGATTTCTTGCTTGACATTCTTCGACAAGGAAAGCTTGATTATACAAAATCGGTTCAGTTACTTGACATGCACATGAACATTCCAACTGTTTCTGGCTTGCCATTAATACTAGATTCAAAAATCGTTGGTACTTTTGGACTGGAAATGACAAGCAATTTCCAAGCAGAAACTTTTACAAATTTCAATGTAGAAGGACACTTGCACCCTTCAGCTGCACTAGAATTTGAGGGTAACATCATTCTTGATGCTCATGTCACAAAGACTGGATTAAGAGTTTCCTCAACACTTCATACATCTACATTCCTAGATGGAAAAGTTCAAATTGTAGAAGGAAAGGTAGTTGATATCGCAATCAATTCTCCAAAAGAGAAAGTAGAACTTCTTGATGTTAAAGGCGAAGTTATTTATATAGTTAACAATGAACACCAGAAAAAAGAACCCAGTCACAAAAAGGAATTGCAAGGATGTACTCCTGATATTCTTGGTATGGAACTTTGCGGTTCATTTATGACCTCACCAATGGGTCCCTTCTCAATGGACATCTACCTTAAAAAGACCGGTACTCAGACAGGTTACATGATGCACTTTAAACGAGACACTGATATGTTGGAAGTTCTTCTTGATACTCCTGGCTCACAAAATGACCATAAGGTATCCCTAACCTTAACAAAAGTAGAAAATTCCATCACTGCTGATGTTCACACACCAATAAAGTCAGGAAAGGGAACCTTTGACTACAATTGGACAAACTTGAACAAGAAGTTAAGATGTGCTCTTTCCATGGACAGTGGCGAGGTATATTCAATTGAAACCAATCTGATAAAGACTCTTGAAGATATTACTATCTTGGAACCATCCATAATTGTAACCATACCAACTGGTGAAATTCTGAAAATTCAAGGAATTCTCAAAACAAAACTCGATTACTATGACACAATGATATCTGCAAAGCTAGATACCATATATGCTTATGGAGCACAGCACACAATACATTTTGAAACCGAACTCATTAAGCAACTAACTGATTCAATGAGCACATATTCACTTCATGCTGCTATAGATCCATCCCAGTTTGTAGATTTCAGAGCTTCATTGGACATGACTTTCACAGAGGTAGAACATCAACAGTACAAAGCTCAGGTAATTTTTACATATTTCAAATGGTAAATAATAGGGTAAAACTTTAATTTATACTTGTTCATTGATGTCACAGTAACACTGAAAATACTGAACTAAAATATCAGGGAATTGTATGTCATTTGTGTTATCCTTTTAACGAGTATTCCTAACAAATAGAGCTTTCATATTATTTATGCATTGACAACTATTATTATTTATCAATAATATTAAGTAATTATATTTATATTAGTACGAACACTCTAAGTTTAAAAGTCAACACGTTCAGATTCATAAAAAACCAATCAATTTCAGGTGAAGGCTGTCATAAAAGAAGAAGCTTATATACTTGAAGCTAAATTAGAAGACAATTCTGTGCGAGGGAAATTCAATGTCGTTGCCAATGGATCTTTAGTGGCCCCAACTATTGACATCAAAGGCAACCTTGGATTATATGCAGATTCAGAAAAGGCTACATCAGAAATCCATACAACAGTCAACGGACAAAACTATGATCTCAAATTTGAGGGAACAAAAACTTCTGCCCTTATTGAAGCCAACATTATTCGACACATTCTTGTTAATGCTTATGTACGTTTAATTATCTGAAAAATGCGTTATTTATGCTATAAACTATGAAAATGTACATTTAACCTACAAGAATCCGCATAGCATTTTAAATTTTAAACACCCTTCTTTTTAATATTGTTTTAAGGCTTATGATAAATTTCCTTTCAACCCTTCGTTCCAATCAGTGTGAATTTTATCTTTGATGCATATCATATGTTCCAAGTATTTCAAGTAAAATACAAAAGCTATTGGTACTTTTGCTCTATAATGGTATAGTATTTTTCATAGAAAAAAAATATATTTCTTTTCATTTCAGATTTCCGAGACCGCCGATGTAAAAAAGATGCACGTCACTGGTGAGTGGAACAAGGATGTTGATCCAACAGCTATGTTCTTAATAGAAGGACAATTAACAACTGATGGAGCCATGTCACATGTCAAGTAAGTTTTAAACAAGCAATAGTAGAAATAGTATAATTGAAAACCTTATGAAATATTTACTTATGAAATATGCATTTTTTCACAATATACTATGTAATAACGTTTTATTATATCTATTTACCTTCCAGATTTATTGACCAAGATGCAACCTTTAAGTATACTCTAATAGATGAAGGTAGTGGCATTGAACTTGAAGCAAAGTGGAACGAAAAAACTGTAACTGGTCTCATAAAGTACACTCTTGGTGAGACTAAATCAATTTCAGTTTTAGTGCAAACACCTTTTGCTGGTTTTGAAAAACAAGAAGCCTCTATGTCAGTCACCTTAAAGGACTTTGAAATTACTTCACAGATCATGGCTTCCTGGCAGAATTCAAAGCAGGTAGCTCTAAATATCAATGGAAAAATGAAAAAAGGTGTACCTAATAATAACTTGCACATGGAAGTAGCTTTTAGTAGCAGTTTCTCTCAGTTTGAGCACATCAGCTTTAAGCTAGATCATGAAATGAAGGAAAACTCTATTAAGACCGATTTTCTTGCCTCCTGGGATTCTTGGAAAGTCATATCTGCATTCCAACTTCTTCTAACTAGTGATGGAGTCCAGTCCTCGCTATCATTTGAAGCACCCTTCACAGATAAAATACTACTCAACTTCAACCATGTTTTGAGCAATAATGATCTTACATCAACCATTGAAGCTAAATTTGGTGATAAAGTAGCCACAGCCAATCTCAAAGGAGTCGTCGTTCTTGCTAGTGAGCAAGATATTACTTTGGCTCTAAAAATTAACATTCCCTCACCTTCAGTACCTGAGATTACTGCCACCATCAATTATAAATTCAATTGGTCACAGCTTAGTCTCGTTTTGGAAGGTATCATGGGTGACAGGAAATCAATGCTCAATGTAAATGGACAATTGCAAAAAGGGGAAACAACAAAACTTCTTGCGGATCTTCGATTCATCACACCCTTCACTCACCCTATTACTGCTACTCTTGAACATACCATTAACGTCGAGGAATTTAATACTAAATTTGAGCTAACAAGATTCTGGTCAAACTATGGCAATCTCAAATTAGAGGCTCATGGTCATATGAAATCGCAAGAAGATATTATCCTAACAGTAGATTTCTTCACTCCTGCCAATAAGGCCTCCATCGCATTGAATCACAAAGTTACTGACACCAACATGATCTCTACCTTAGATGTTCATTTCAATGCAGAGAAACTTACTGTTTATGTCAAAGGATTACTTGATATTTCCAAAAGTCTTGCTAACTTGGAAGCTGCCATCACTTCTACATTAAGTGGTCTCGATGACCTCAAGGTTACAATTGATAGTCTCAAAAATGGAAATGAGAGAGTAACAAAGTTCATTTTTACCAAATATGAGGAGTCAGTTACTATTGACCATACCATTTCTGTTACAGATATCTGGAATTGGCAGAACACATTCAATGTCAATGGAATGTATAAACTTAAGAATGTTCATTCATCCTCAGGAACACTTTCCAAGCATGACATGGAGTATATGTGGGACACTAAATCTGTTCATTTAGCCATAATGTTTGATAACAATAATAATGCAAATTCACGTAAATTTGATACCGTAGTCACATTAGAAACTCCTTGGACATCCATGATTAAGGCAGAAGTTCACCATCAAGATAATGGAATTGAATATAAACCAACAATTGTGTTGGAATACGTACCTGGAAGCAAGATTGAGCTTGAAAACATCATTGTTTTTGACAAAATCTTTTCTTGTCAATCTATCTTAAGAACTCCATTCATGGAAACACTCGGTTACAAGGTAGAGTTAGACTTGTCACCCAGAAAGGTTGCCCATCTCAGCCTCAATTATGGAAATCAAAATATTCTCCTAGATGTTGCTGGTGAAATCAAAAAAGGAAAAATGGATAGCAATTTAAAACTTGAATCTACTCTCCTTAGCTCTCCCATCACAGCTGCAGCTTCCTATGATTTTGTTTCCTCTGAGAAAAGGATCCATCTAGTAGCTACTTTTGGCAAAAAGTTTGAAATTACAGGACTTCTTTCTGGATCCATTAATGAAGGAAACTGGTCTTTGGTAGCTGAAATTCCACTTGATGTTTTACACCATATTCAATTGACTGGTAAATGGATGTACAATGTCAACAATGCACACATTGAAGTTCACTCTTCTGTTACTTCATTTGAAAACATGGCTTTTGAGGTAATGTATGATATAAATGAGAAAAAAGCACAGGTAAAAGTGATTTATGGCTCACAAGTGATTCTTTTTACTGGAAAATACGAAGCACAGACAATCATCCTTGAGGTGGACACACCATTTAGTGGCTGGGAAAAAATGAAGTTTTCCTTCTTCTTCAGTGAAACTGCAGTTGATGCATTTGTATCTAAGAATGACCAAAAGATTTCGGTAAAAGGGTCATTGCATGTCAAACTAGAGAAGGGAACAATTAACCTGTCTATCAACACACCATTTGCAACCTATGAAGAGATTTCTGCAAATCTATCATATTCTCTGAGAGGACCAATCAAGCAAATTAAGCTAGAATCATCTTTTGCTGCTGGTCACATTTCTCTTGTGGGTGTCATTGACCTCTCCAAAGATTTAGCTCCTATTATAAAACTAGAAGCCACCACACCATTCGAATTTGCAAAGAAGATTGGAGGAGAAGCCACCTTGGATTTACAACACATCCTAAAAGCTGCAGATATTACAGCTTACAGAAATGACCGTCAATATCACTGGAAATTAGAAGTATCTTCAGAAGTAGTCTCAAAAGTTCATGTCAAAACAGAAATAACAACTCCTCTTGATGGTTGGACACATCTACTCCTTGAAGGTAACTTTGACTTTACTGAGATGCCATATCATTTCAAATTTTCCTTAGATAAAGAAGGATCTGTTCATACAGTAGAAGGAAACCTGAACCTTGAAAATAATGCAGTTACTGCCCAACTGATGACGCCGGTTCCTGGATATGAGACTATTGTCTTCTCTGGAAAATTTAACTGGCAAGAAAATCATTTTACTGGTAATTTTGAAGCTTCGGTATCTGCACACAAATTCCACCTTATGACTGACATTCTTCTTAACACATCCAAACCTAAGCTTCACATCACTTTAGAAACTCCTATCGTCTATCTGTCTAAAGTGGATCTTGCATTTGATTCCAATCTTGTTGACACTAACAAGAAATTGCTTATCACATTTACATTAAATGACACCATCTATTCTCTTGACTTTGAAGGAGAACTGATCTACAAAAATGGGTTTGTTAAAATCATTGCCCAGTCACCAATTCCTGGATTCAGCTCTGTTGACGTTCAAGCCAAGTTTGATTTTACTAAGGATGTCAAAACTTCTGAACTTGACTTGAAAATAGAAGGTGAGTCACACCACTTTTACCTCAAGACTAGTGTCCAGAATAACAACTTCCATATTGAGATTCATACCCCATTCAAAGGTTTCGAGTTAATCAAGATGATTGGAGACTACAGTGCACACAATGATAAACATACAGTCCTAGCATCATTTGAAAAGGACCATACCAAATATGATTACAACGCAGATGTTACTCTTACTGACTACAGTGTATCTATTGGAATTTCAACTCCCATTGAAATTGTCAAGAATGTCGCTGTCAGTATAAACTATGAGCTCTTCAAAAATGGAGTTGAAGGTCTCCTACACTTCAACAGGAATGGAGAAAATTATGAAATAAAAACTCGTGCAATTTTAACTCCTATGAAATCGGAACTTTTGGTAGGAGTTAAAACTCCTTTTGCTGACTGGGAGAAACTAAATCTCGACATCAAATATAATATTCTTTCTCAAAAGATAGCAGCTTCATTGTTTGTCCAAAAAGGTCATTTTGAAAAAGAAGTTACTGTTGAAGGAGCATATTCACTAACATCAGGATCCATAAAACTACATCTTCCTATTGAAGGATATAAAATTCTAGGTGCATCATACACTTTGAACTTGGATGAACAAAATAACAAGTTAGATGCTAGCTTGAAAATGCTTATGAACTCAAATGAATGGAACTTCAGCGTCCATGGAGAATATGCTCCCAATAAGCTCACCATCATGTTCCAAACTCCATTTGATGTTGTAAAGTCTATTGTTGTAGATGGACACATTGACTTCAGCCAGAAAATTGGCTACATTAACATTGAGTTAGGCACTTACAAATTCAACCTTCATATATCATATGCAGTCAATGACATGGTATTTAAACTTACAACACCTTTTGATCTCTTGAAGGTAATATCCTTCGGATTCACTTACAAATGGACACAAGGCCACAAAGATGCAACACTTAATATCATTTACAATGAAAGTAATTATGTTCTGAGCGGTATTCTGAATCTGTCCCCTCGTACCTCTGAAGTCACTCTGCAGGCCACATCACCTTTCCCTGGCTTCAGTAATGTCTTTATGATGATTAAATATGACATTGATAACTTTAATGAGATTATTATGTCTAAAATGACATCAGACCAGTATGAATACTCTTTTACACTTGGAGCAGGAGTTGAAGGAACAAAAGCACATATTAACTGGGACTTCACATCTACTTTCATGGGCTGGAATCGTGTTCAGTTCCTTGCAAATGTAAATTGGGCAGCTGACCAGAAGACTTTACAAATATCTCTTGGAAAGGAGGAAAACCTCAAGGCTATCGCTGTATCGGGACATTTACTCGGATTCTCTGAGGGCTCACTTAATATCCAAACTCCTTTCAGAGGGATGGAAGAAATGGGTGGCTACTTTAAATTTGTAGCAGGAGAAAAATTGCAAGGAAAACTTGATCTTCTTCTTCCTTTCTACTTGGTTCCTAAAATTCATGGAGAAGTTGAACTTGACCTTAATGGAAAAATTGCTGGTGATGTTAAACTGAATTTGGCTGGAGAAATTTACACCATGAAATGCAATCTTGTTGGAGCTTCTTTTGAAGAAGGATACACAGGAGACCTAGTGATCTACACTCCAGTTCATGCTTTATCAAAAATTGTTTTAAATGGAAACATAATCATAAGCTCTTGG
>NC_090735.1:58072766-58090425 GCF_036898095.1 Palaemon carinicauda
TAAGGTCAACAACACATGATTGGTCATGGGCATGGCAGACATGAGATTGGTGAAACAAACACAATAGGAAGAGAATATACTTTACTTTACCACACCCTCTTACATAGATATGTAAATATATATTTTCAAAAGAAAAAGAAACACTTAATCATATACGGGAGTGCTAGGAGATACGCTTAGGTTATATTCTTTTACAAACTGCAATAGTTTTTGGAAGTAAAGTACATCAATGTTCTCCCATGCAAAAATTATGTAGTGTCACAACACTAACTCTCATTGGGGTTTTGAAGGTGAAAAGAGAGAGAAAACCAGAAACATTACGATCGAATAATTGATACATATTAATAAAGGAGGATGACGAAAAGAGGGAGTTTAAAAGGAAAGTTTTGGAGGAAATTGATAAAGAAATATAAAATGTCTAGGAATGGTGGGCACATACATTAGAAGTCTTTATGATACTAAAAGGTAAAAATGAAGATAGATATAAAGCTTTACATCGAACTATTTAGAGGGAATACATAAATGCAAAGGAGAGACGGATGTATAGGACTTGTGACAAAGATGAAGATTTGGATGTATAGATGAACATGGAAGATAGGACAAAGTGAAAGAAATTACTGTTCAAAAGAAAAAAAACATCGGCATTGGTTCAAAAATTCGGATGGAACTATAGTAATGGAATCTACAGAAATACTAGAGGGGTGGACGGAATTTATTGGAGAATTGTTAGATGACAGAGTAGGACAATAAGACTTGAAAGACGATAGAGAGGGACTGAGTACAATCATAGCAGAGATAGATGCAGCTTTAAAACAAATGAAAAGCAGTAAAGCAACACGTGAAGATAAAATAACAACCGAGATGTGGGTAGCTTGAGGAGAGTACATTGAGCCAGCGAGCAGATCTGTGGTAACTGAGAAGCGAGGGGAATGCAACCAACTTTATTTCAATAGAGAGTGACCTTATATACAAGAGTTTCAATGAAAGAAGGTCACAAAAATTCAAACGCACCAATTCATGAAAAGATCGGCTTAAAATGGTTCTGTTAACAGTGAGGTGTAAAGCAAGATATGCAATAAATAAGAAAATACCATTACAGTGTACAAGTATGTGTGAAACACATGCAGTATATGGCTACCCACCTAAAGAAAGACATACATGCGAAATGGGGTGTACTGCTCTTGAGAGGCATACTGTAGGTGGGTCATCATGCAGGAGATATTCAAGTTTAAGGCGATTAATGGAGACCCATTGTTCTTTGACACAAATGTTCACTAAGAGCACTTTCATTATTAGACGTATTACAGGAAAAGGGCCTGTGTAAGGGGGCGTTAGCAGTGTTTTGTTGGTGTCATTGCACAGGAAAATGTGGAATGCCTTCTGCAAATCTGTCGGTATGTGTTGGTTCACTGGGTGCCTGTAAGATTGGCGGCATGGAGTGAATTTTCCCACACCATGACACTGGCACTGGAGATTGTTGGAGAAGGTTTTCTACAGAGAAAATTGGTCAGGGACGAGCAATGGGTTGCCATACACCATTTCAGCTGCCGAGACATACAGGGTGTCCTTAAGACATCAAAGCTACTTTGAGGGGGCGATGAAAATGTTCAACCATTCCGTTGGCAACAAGGTTGTAGGAGGTTGTCTGATGTAGAGTGATTCCCAGGAGATTTGCTATTGACGTCCACAACTGAGAGGTGAAAGTGGTAACCCTATCAGAAATAATATCCTCAGGGTTACCAAATCTCGATATCCACCCTGAGAGTAAGGTAGATGTACAAGAGGCAGACGTTGTTATTTGCATGGGAATGGCTTCTGGCAAACGAGTGGAGCGGTCTATGATGACAGTAAACAGGGAATGATGTCCCTGTGATTTGGGTAGGGGCCCACCTACATCGACGTGAATTTGGGTAAAGCGTCGCTGAGGTTGAGGAAAGTTACCCACTCCTGAATCTGTGTGTCGATGTACTTTTGAAGTTTGTATGAAGTACAAGTGCAGACCCACTCTTTATCATCCTTAGTAATGCTGTGCCAAATGAACTTCGTCATCAGTAGACATGCAGTAGAAAGGCCATGAATGAAATCAAACACCTGTCAACACATGGGAGTAGGTATACATGGTCTAGGTCTACCGTTATTGATGTCGCAAATGAGGGTAGCGTTGGAGTTGTTGAGACGGACGTCTTCCCAGGAGAGGGATGTACAACATGTCCTACATGCTTGGTACTCTGGATCATTTCATTAAGCTTCTGCCAAGGCACCTAAAGTACACATGTTGTACAGGAATATAAGGACGTTCTGTTGTAGGCGGTCATGTACGATGTGTAGGTGATGGAGGTGTTCCTCTTTGGAGGAAGAGAACATAAGCATGTCATCCATATAACATTCTGAGAAGAGGGGTCCCCTAATATTTAAACCCTGAGACGTTGAACCGTGGCCCCAGCATTACAAAAGGCAAAAAAGAGGAATTGAAGGTGTATGTACCAAACTGGGTGGTAGTGGTAGTCTTGAGGATGTCTTCTGGGTTCATGGCCATCTGATAATACCTCTTCAGGAGGTCGAGCGTAGAGAAAACCTTCGCTGTGTGTAAGTAGGAGGTCACGTCGGCAATGTTTGGGAGGGGTTAGTGATCCAGTTCTGTCTGCATGTTCAAACGTCTGTAATCCCCACACAGACCAAGCGAGTCATCTTTTTTCACAACGATGTGTAAAAGTGATAAACATGGTCTGCAAGACTTTTGGCAAAGGCCCATTTCTTCCATGGCGGCTGTCAAACGATCCAGTGCCTGAACCCTCAATCTGGCGAACACTGGGGCCCTGTCATCTTGATATGGTTATAAATACTGTGTTTGTCGGGAATGGTGGGCCTTTGGCGATGTTCTGGACGGAAGACTTTTTGGTATGATGTGAAGAGATGGGCATAGGCTTCCGCGGGTGCGCTGATATGGAGAGCGGGCTCGGAGGGGGCGGGTTCAAGAAGTGTGGATGAGTAAAAGTCTGTGTTGACTAACAGTCGGTGGTCGACATCAATCAGTTGGTGGTAATGTGAGAGGATACCAGTGCTGAGTATTGGCAATGTGATATCTGCAACAAGACACTTTTGATGATATTTGATATTTCCAATCAATAATGTGAGGCTCTCATAACCACGGGTGGGCATATCAGATCTGTAGGCACCTACTAGGCGGAAGTCGGTAGATTTAGAAAGACTATCTCGTGTCCTGTTGAGTGGCCTTGGCAGAAGAGAAAGGCGTGTACCCATGTCTACCAAAAATCAATCACCCATACCTGTATCATGTAAAAAGAAATCATTAGTGACAGGGGTGGCCTACTTACACGTTTATTGGCCACTGGCAACTGATCACACATTTCTTTGCAGCAGATACGAATCTGGAGTGGTAGTAGTCTAACTGTGGCCTGAGGGAGACCAACTCCTTTTAGTACGTCAATGGATGTTGAGAGAGCTGATAAAACATTGGCTATGTGCACTTCTGGCAATGGTGAGTACTGCTCCAGGATATATATTTTGAGGGCGTTGTATGCTATAGGGGTAATTGCACGCAAAGGCAATCAATGGATATTTCTGGGAAAGTGTCCTTTGGGAAATTGTCCGCGAGAGCATATTCTGCTTTGGTGCTCGACTGAATCCCGCCCTTCATGAGAAAATGGACTTCAGCATGCTGAAACTAGGTGAACAATTCTCCGCTGGCAAAGGGGGTTAGTTTCATTGAGGCACCGTGTCTCGAAGAGGGAGGTTCGGTAAGAGGCATCTTCAAACAGTAGGGCAACGCAGTGAGGGGGCAGGCGGGAGGGAATGGACACATTGCTCGTTACCAATCAGCAAGGAGGCAGTTAGGTGATAATTAAGAGGCGAGATGAATGCAAATAACATTATTTCAACAGGCAGCAAGCTTATATACAAGAGTTTCAATGGAAGAAGGTCATAAAAATTCAATCACATCAATTCATGAAAACTTTAACTGATTCTGTTAATAGTGACTTGTAGAGCGAGATAAACGATAAAAAACAAAATACCCTTACCGTGTACAAGCGTGTGTGAATCAGCCTGCAACACAGTTGTATAAATAAATATTTATCACAATGCGCAAATTACCAGTGGTTTTATCAGATATAAAGGGACACGAAAAGAATATTCTTTTGTGAATATTAATGGAGATAGCAATAGAAGTAAAACAAAGGTTCTATTCGTTTATGTTGTTGACTATGAAACGGCTTCTGATGTGGTTAGACATGTAGACCCTATAAGGATACTAGAATAGATAAATATCAATGTGAAAGATCAGAGAATGATGAAGAATTTATATCGGAACTAATAGACATCTGTAAATACGAGTAGAAAATGATGAATCAGAGACTCAACACATTAAGAAAGGTGTAAGACAGAGCTGTGTGCTATCACGCCATCTCTTCAATTTATATAGTGAAATGATAATGGGAGACTTCAGAGCTATGGAAGGAATTGAGGTTGGAAGAGTCAATATTAATGATACCAGATAACTGAAGATAAATCGAAGAAAGACAGACATGATGAGAACGGAGTATGCAATGGAAGATGAAATATCATTGGAAGGAGAAAGGATTAATGAGGTAAAATCATTTTAGTATCTAGGAACTAAAATATCCAATACAGGGTCTTTAGAATTAGAGTTTAGTTGAAGATTGAAAAAGCAAATCAAACAATGGCTAGGTTAAGTAAAATTTGGAAGTCAAATCGCGTGAAATTACATTTAAAAATAAAATTGTGTATCAGTTTAGTAAGATTGTTATTACTCTATGGACATGAGTCATGGTATGACATTGAGACAATCTCCATTAAATATACTAGATTTGAGGAAAAAAAGACCTCAGAACGATATTGGGAGTTAAATGACAGTACAGGATTAGAAAAGAAACTATAAGAGAGATTACTCGAGTGCCATATTTGAATGAGATCATGATGAGGGGTAGATGGAGGTTTAAGCATGCTCTTCGCACTCCCCAAGAGAGATTAATTCACCAAACGATCAGCTGGGCTCCACAAGGGACTAGAAGAGTTGGAAGACCCACGCCTACATGGCTGAGGACTATGAAGTGGAAATTGGGATTTGATGAATGGAGAATCATTAAATTAAAAGCTCAATATAGTAACGACTGGTGAAATTTAACCGAGGCCCTTTGCGTAAATAGGCGTAAGAGGAGATGATGATGATAACAATACAGCACTTGTTCCAGACACCAAGGAAAAACTTAAAGCTTTAATCAGTACTTTAGAGCAATCAAGCAAAGAAAGACGTTGGTCAAGAATTGATAAGAAAACAGATGTTATGGTTATCACCAAAGATGAAATCCCTCAAGAACAGATATAAGAATCAATGCTGAAACAGTCAAAGAAACCGATAGTTTTAATTATTTAGGATGTAATGTTACAAGTGATGGTAGATCCTTAAAAGAAAAAAAAATATCCATGGCAAAAGATGCATTTTGTAAAATCAAGAGATTAGTTACCAACTTGAGTTTTTTTTATTGAAAGAAGATTAACCAGCCCAATGAGTCACGCTGGACTCTTACAGAGCTGGTAAGATTATCATCGTGAAAAATATTATTTATATCAATGTTAAACAAATAAAAAAAAGAATATATACTACATATTATGGATAAAAAAAATAAATAAATTATGAGGCAAAAATCTGTGATAAATAAAAATGTAAATCTTATCTATAAAAACCATGTTTCCTAAAAAAAATTAAGCTCCTCAAAAACAGAAATTTTCAGTCTGATACAAGGTCAATAAAACTTTTCTCACCAAAACATAAGTCTCTCACTCTTTTCAAAGCTTTACAGTCGCTAAAGATATGTTTTATAGTTAAAATCCAGTCACACTGCTTCACGGGGAGAGCACATCAAATACCCATGCGTCAGTGTTGCGTGATTTATACGCAATCTTGTTAAAATTACTTGATTCCTGTTTCTGTACAGAATATTCCCATAAGGAAACAATCGGCCTCATTTCTTTTAGCTTATTTTCAGCAGATTCATTATTCCAGAGAGCTTGCCATTTTGTAGCTATGAAATGTTTTCAGTGGGTTATATAATCCCTCAGGGGTAGTTTTAAAGTGAATGCGAAGTTGATTAATACATATAGGTTACGTTAATTGTACATACAAACAATGATTATAAATATCTCCCATCTTATCTGGACAGTTACGAATACAGAACATCGCATTGTGTGACATAACACCAGATAAAAATAATGGAACAACAAAGATTGATCTTTATCTTGAAGAGGAAATGATTAACGGCCGGAGACACAAAAAGTAACTGTGCCTCTAGTATGGTGCCCCAAACGAAGCGACCTTTGACCCTCCAAAACAACGATCAGGCGCGTATATAAGGCAGCCGCGGGCTACGGACGACAGCCTCTGGAGCTCCGACTAGACCTGTCTAACTCTGACAGCGTGAGTCGCCCCCAAGATGAAGGTTGCTCTTTTCGTGATCGCCGCTCTGGCCTCCACGGCTCTTGCAGGTAAGACTTGACATATCACATTACTCTCTCTCTCTCTCTCTCTCTCTCTCTCTCTCTCTCTCTCTCTCTCTCTCTCTCTCTCTCTCTCTCTCTCTCTCATTTGCATTCCTTTAGATACTCAAGTTACTAGTTAAGATATAAACCTTCACAGAAGACCTACCCTCACTTAGTGGGTTGTAACATTGAACTGTTGTTAATATTGTTACTATTGTTATTATTATAATTATTATTACTATTAGTATTATTTTTATTATCAAGTAGTAGTAGTAGTAGTAGTAGTAGTAGTAGTAGTAGTAGTAGTAGTCAAACTGAACACAGACTAGGTAAAGGAAGATTTTACAAATTCAGGCCTTTAATTGAGGAAAAAACCTGATACAAAAATGTATTGTAGAAATGTAAAATAAAAAGCCTAGTGATGTAACAAGGAAAATCTAATGATATACGGTATTATTTTAACATATTTGTGCAGAACCACAATCCAAATACTATCAATTCTTTAGAATTTTACATTCATATTAAAAACATTTTCAAGTATGAAAATCATTATAATCCCGTCCGACATTTTTCAAACAACCATTGAAGAGTAGCTAGCATTAACAGACATGCTGAGTCCATAAATAATGGATATTGAAGAGACACGTGTGAAAAACAAATAAAGATTTCTCTGATTTTAATTCTCTCATTGTCAATACAATGACGATAAACGGAAAATACAATGAAAAACAAGTAATAGTAAATTCTACACTTCCAGCTCAATATAGAACACATCAATACTACTTCTTAAAACTATTTGATTTCATTTAGTTCCAGCTATCTGTCCTTTCAGAAGTTTCTCTGTCAGTTACAGGCCTTAGAAAGAGGCAGAATGGGGATCATTTATTCGTATTAAATCAGTTTAGTCTCACTTCTCTAATGCAGAATATTACAGTGGTGACATCATTTAATCCAATGGTTACCAATGGGTCTCACAACAAATAGAGATGTCATGTTTCTTCAAATTAGAGATCATTCTTTCATTCTTTCATAAAATCCAAGCTTCCAAGCTTGATCTAATTGCTGAAACAATTTTACCGTCTGCGTAAATCTTAAATTAAATATCTTGCAAGAAATATTGAGGCTTTGATCACATTCAGCTATAATAGAAAAAATCGCTGATATTCTAGTAAAGGTAAACGTTTACAGGAAGAATAACAGAAATGATATCATATCTATTATTATTATTATTATTATTATTATTATTATTATTATTATTATTATTATTATTATTATTATTATTATTATTATTTAAGCTACAACCCAGGTTAGAAATGCAGAGTGCTATAATATCGCTAAGGGCTCCAACAGGGAAATAGCCCAGTGAGGATAGAAAATACAGAAATAGGTAGAATAGTGTGCCTGAACTCTCAAGCAAGACAATTTCAACCTAAGACAGTGGAAGACCATGGTACAGAGGCTATCGTAATATCAAATACTAGAGAACAATGGTTTGATTTTACAGTGTCTTTCTCCTAAAAGAGCTGCTTACCAAAGCATGAATCTCTTTTACCCTTACCAAGTGGAAAGTACCCACTGAACAATAAAGTGCACTAGTTAACCCTTTGAGTGAAGAAGAATATTTTAGTTACCTTAGTTTTGTCAGGTGTATGAGTAAAGAAGAGAATAGCCCAGACTATTCGGCGTATGTGTAGCCTAAGAGAAAATAAGCCGTATAAAGATAATACTATCCGACCATTCTCATGACCCAATAACTATCTAGCAGTAGTACCGGTATCTTAATAAATGATTGTGCCTTGACCAACTTACAGGACAATTATTTAAAAACATTTAATTGCATTAATGTCTAATAAATAACGATTCATTGTTAACATAGGCAAACTAACAAAACGGAGAGTTTAATATACATATCAATAGGATTTATAAATAAATGTATCAAACGAGACATCACATTTTCTTTCCCTCACTCCCTTCTTCTTCTTCTTCTTCTTCTTCTTCTTCTTCTTCTTTGTCTGCATCTTTTCCCATCTTTATGTGGGGTCGATGTTTCTGGCCAGCGTTCTCCATCTATCTCTGTTCACACTTCATCACTGGTTAATTCCTTTGATCGAAGGTCATCCTTGATACAGTCCCTCCACCTTCGCTTTAGTCTCCCTCTCCTTCTCGTTCCCTGTACCTCCATTTCCATCACTCTCCTCCCAATATACTGTTTATCTCTCCTCATGACATGACCATACCACCTCAGTCTACTTTCTTATCTGATAGTTTTCTAACTCCTGTGGTACCCCTAATTACTTCATTCCGTATCTTATCTCTTCTTGTCACCCCACACATCCATCTCAACATTCTTATCTCTGCCACATCCAGTTTCTTCTCTTCTGTCTTCTTTATTGCCCACGTCTCCGCTCCATACACCATTGCCGGTTTCACAGCTGTTCTGTGTACTTTACCTTTCAACTTAACCCCTATTTTCCTGTCATATAGTACTCCACGCACTTGTTTCAAATTCTTCCATCCTTCTTGTATTCTGTGGTTTATTTGTGCCCCCCAGATCACCATCCTCTGCAACTGTTGATCCTGAATACTTGAAATGTTCAACTCTTTTCAATCTCTCTCCCAGTAAACTAACTTCCCCATTCTCCCCATTTTTCAATCTCAAATACTCTGTCTTTTTCCTGCTTCTTCAATCCTCTATTTTCTATTTCTCTTCTCCACTCCTCCAGTTTCTCTTCTACTACCTCTCGCCTAGTGCCAGACAGTATAACATCATCAGCAAAAAGCATACACCAAGGAGACTGATCCCTAATACCTTGTGTTACTACATCCATGACCAGATCATATAGGTAAAGGCTCAATGCACACCCCTGATGTAGTCCCACATTTACTGGGAAACTTTTTGTTAGGCATATACTGCTCTTAACATTTGCTTCTGCCCTCTCATACATATCTTGGGTGATTCTAACGTATTTCTCAGGGACTCCCTTTACTCTCATACATCTCCACAGCTCCTGACGTGGTATTCGATCGTATGCCTTCTCCATGTCAATAAAGACCATATGTAAGCCTTTCTGTTTCTCCCGATGTTTTTCTATCATCTGCTTCAAAGCAAATATTGCTTCTACAGTCCCTCTTCCAGGCATGAATACAAATTGCTCCTCACCAATTGTTGTTTCATCTCCCATATTTTCATAGTATGGCATATCAACTTTGTGCCTCTGTAGTTGCCACACTCCAGGATGTCTTCCTTCCCAATATAGATGGGAATGATTAGGCTTCTTCTCCCTTCCTCTGGCATCTTTTCCTGATTGAAGATCTTCTACGACAGGTCCCACAAGATATCTATGCCTTCCTCTCCAAGACTCTTCCATACCTCTACTGGTATATTATCCGGTCCTGCAGCTTTACTATTTTTCATCTTCTTTACTGCTCATTCTACTTCTCTTCTAGTCACTCCTATGGTAACTGCCTCGTTTGGGAGTCCATCTTCAAATACTGTTCTTGGGTTCTCCTCATTCAATAGTCCTTCAAAATAAGTTTCCCATCTTCTTTTAATTTCATTCTCTTCTGCTAGACCTATACCATTGCTATCTTTTATTTGCCTTATCTGTGTCAGGTCTTTCGATGCAGCCTCTCGGTCAGGCCTTAGCAGTTCGTAATATTTTCTTCTCTCCTTTTGGTGTTTCCATCTCTTTATACACTTCCTTTAATGTCTCTGCCTTTGCCTTGGCTACTGCTCTTCTTGCTTCTTTCTTAGCCTGTTTATAGTTTTCTTTATCCTGCTCTTGTCCTGATAGACCTGCCTTTTTCTTGGCTTCTTTCTTGGTTTTTACCTGTTCTTGCACCTCATCATTCCACCACCACGATTCTTTATAATTTGGGGGACTTCTTCCTGATGACTTTCCAAGTACTTCCTCACCAATCCCTAGAATCACTTTACTATTCTCGGTCCACCATTCTTGTACATCCTCATGTAGCCTTAGTGCTTCCAGCACTCTTTCATTAAAAACAAGACTCAGTTCTTCCTCTTTCAATTTCCACCACTTGATCTTTGGGTCCATTCTCGTCTTTTTACTTCTCCTACAATTCCTTAGTCTGCAATCAATTACCACTAACCTGTGTTGCGCTGCTACACTATCTCCATTTATCACCTGGCAATTTCTAACCTCCGTCAGATTGTCTCTCTTACACAGCAGCAAATCTTTCTGGCTCTCCATGCCACCGCTACTGTAAGTAATCAGCCGATTAATCTTTTTCTCAAAGAAGGTGTTGATCATTGCTAGGTCAAAAGCCACTGCAAAATCAATTACTATTTCTCCCCCATCATTTCTCTCACCCACACCCCAACCTCCATGCACTCTCTCTATACCTTCCCTACGCGTGGCCATTCAGATCTCCTCCTATAATTACCCTTTCCCTTCCAGGAATTATTCCAAGCTCCTGGTCCATCTCCTCCCAGAATGTATCCTTCTCCTCCTCTCTACGTCCAGTTTACAGGGCATAGGCACGGACCACATTGACTATTGTTGCTCCCAGTCCCAGCTTTAAACTCATAATTGTGTCATTTTTCCTATTCACCCCAATCAAACTTTCCTTCAAATCTTTCGAAAATATTATTACTACACCATTTCTTCTTTCCATATTGGCTCCACTGTAATAAAATTTACAACCTTCGCCTAGTTCTATTTCCCTTCCACCTGGTCTCCTGCACACACAGCACTCCAATCTTACTTCTCTCCATGATGTCAACCAGCTCTCGCCCTTTTCCAGTCATTGTACCCACATTTAGAGTTGCTACTGTCATCCTCTCCACTGATATTTTCCTCTGATCTTGCCTCTTTGACCAAGCCTGCCCATGACTGGGTAGCCCTTGCCAAATTTTCGGAGTGATCAGGCGAGGTCCCTACGTGTCACCTCAGAAAACGCCCTAGCATTAGTTTTATTTTCACAATTTTCACTGGCCATTTTTCGGGGGGCTAATTTTTCATGGCCAGATGCCTTCCCTGCTGATGCCTTTCCTGCCGCCAACCCTACCCATTTACCCGGGCTTGGGTAAACAAATTAAATGAGTCTATTTACGCAGAGTAATAATGGCAAAACTCTTATTCTAGAATTATTCACACATTACATGTAAGTAACTACTTTTTCCTTTACTTCCAAATGATATACCTGAATGATATAACCAAAATACCACGGGAAAAGAAAAACAAAATGAGGTCAACAAAATTAGCCAGGCATATTTGAATTCACAAAACTTTACAATACTCTTACAAGAAACTAACTAGTTGGGAATATTCAAATATAATGAAGATTGAAAATTTTCTTTTTAGCAACATTGATCAATGCAATTTATGTTAGCCCTGTGTGCAATATTATGCCCTAATATAAATGAAAATTGTACCCCACTATCCTTGAATTACCTACTTTATACATTCTTATATCTTTTACAGCTCCATCAATTCTAGCTGGATCATGTGCTTCTCACTGCTCAGCTCAACTAGCATTTGCTTATGAAACAGGTAAGAACATGGAGATAATGTGCTTTAACAAATTCCTGACAATGATCTCAGTTTGCAAAAGCAATGTCTTAATGTATATGAGATCTATCTTTAATTTTATATACCAAGTTTAAATATATTCATTAATATCGCTCCTAATATATTACTAACTATGTGTTATTTAAAACACAGGGAAGAGTTATGTGTACGACTATTCTATCACAACGACATCTGCTCTCATTGGAGTTGCTGGTGATGATGCTGAAATGAAGATCAAAGCTGTTGCTCATATTGATGTCTCAGAGCCTTGTGAATACATCTTAAGGGTGAGAATCTCAAGTCACTATAATATCCATGACAGTCTAGTAATTTATGAATAAAATCTAACAATAATTTGGGCCACGAATTTAAACGTTAATCATGATGTGATATTAATCTGTTCACAGTTCATATGTAAAAGTTAATAACAGAGTAACATTAATCTTTTCACAGCTCACCGATGTCGACTTTGAAGGGAATCCAGCTCTTGCTGGCAAATTTTCAGAGGCTTTAAGTAAGAATCCTTTGAAATTCTCCTTCCAAGATGGCATGATTGAGAATATTTGCAGTGTAGTTTCTGAGCCAACGTGGGTGCTCAACATCAAGAGAGGTCTTCTATCAACTTTCCAGAACACCATGACCTCCCATGGTGGCGAGGTAGGCCTTTGAATATGAAGGATAATTCTACTAACTCAATTCCATAACCAATATCATTTTTAAACATATTGGTACACTTTATATGCAAGTTCATTAATTTTAACAATCAAGCTATTAACTATGATTTCCTTCTAACAGACCCTTCAAGAAAAGGACGTGTCTGGAGTTTGTGATGCAACTTACAAGTCTGTAACTGAGGGAAATGTTGTCAATGTGGAGAGGATCACATACATCAACACCTGTAGCCAAAGGCCCGATTTCTCAGCTCATATTATCTCCTCTACTTATGATACTGACTCAGAGGTTCAGAACCTTCCTTTGATGAAGACAACAAATATTTGCCATCAAAAATTACAGGATGATATCATGATTAGTTCTGAGTGTGAAGAAATTTACAAGGCTAGGCCCTTTGGAGAGGGACAGGAAGTTGCTAAAACCACAGTCAAGACATCACTGATTTTAAAATCAACAGAAGCTTTGACAGGAGTACCAGGTAAGCTATCAGAGAATATTAATATGAGAAACATCTAATTTTGCAAAGGGTGTCTTCATTCAATTTTCACATTTTATGTGACAGGAAGCCTTTATTCTGTAAACATTTTCTGTTCACTAATAAAATTTCTCTTATTTCAGATTTTGAGTTCTACCGTAAAACACTGGTATATGAGGATA
Source organism: Palaemon carinicauda (assembly GCF_036898095.1). Classification (NCBI taxonomy): domain Eukaryota; kingdom Metazoa; phylum Arthropoda; class Malacostraca; order Decapoda; family Palaemonidae; genus Palaemon; species Palaemon carinicauda. The sequence continues at coordinate 58,086,146 of NC_090735.1, forward strand.
TCTTTGAACCAGTTGAAGAAGATCCTGCACATGTGCAAAAGCTACTAAGTGATCTTGCTATGGATTCTGGTGCAGATATTCACAGCAACACACCTACTCTCTTCGCTGAGCTTGTAGACTCTCTTAAAAATATGGATTATTCTCAGCTATCTCAAATCTTAGCCAGTGCCACCAAGCCTCTTACCCATAAGTTTATGCTTGATGCCTTGCCCTTAGTCGGAACAGCACCTTCAATGGCCGTTGTTAGAGACCTTATCCTTAAAGGAGAATTAAATGAAATTGAGAAAGACATTTGGTTTACTTCTTTAGCTTTCAACAAACATCCAACTACAGAAATGCTGAATGCTATTGCTGTGAGTTATAACATTATATTTCATTTCTTTATTGATTGCATATATAGCTTAAGAAGGACAATATATTTTCTCTCCGCATCTGTATACTACAATTATAAGCCTTGCTTATTATATAGGGACAGATATAAAAATTAACAAGATTATAATCTCTTGATTTTTTTTTCTTTTCCAGCCACTTCTTGAGACACAACCTAGCCAAAAGGCTCTCCTTGGAACATCAGCTCTCATCAACAACTTCTGCAAACTGCATAAAACTTGTGAAGCAGAACCTAGAGTTCAACATATTGTACAGCTTATTGAAAAACAGCTTGGCGCAGGATGTAGATTTACAAATGAAGAGGAGAAGGAAAATATTCTTGTCGCTTTGAAAGCTTTGGGCAATGCTGGACATTGGGTTAATGCAAAGTCTATTCTAGATACCTGTTACTTAGAAGAGAATGATATGGAAATTCGCATTGCTGCTTTAGATGCTTGGAGACACACCCCTTGCGAGTACGATCGATCTAAAATTTTGACTCTCTTCCAAGATGAATCATATGATCCAGAGTTACGCATAGCTGCCTATCTTTCATTCATGTCTTGTCCAACTCCATCATTCATCAATATTGTCAAGGAAAGACTAATCTCAGAGGGAGTAAATCAAGTAGGATCTTTCATTTGGACTCACATGACCAACATGCAGGAATCTGCTGCCCCTGAAAAGCAATGGATCCGCAAAATGATTGATGAAGACCTCTTGCAACAGAAATTCAATTCTGATGCTTTGCGATTCTCAAGAAACTATGAGTCTTCTTTCTTCATGAATGAACTTAATATTGGTGCATCATTAGAAAGCAATGTTATTTTCAACAGCAAATCTTACCTTCCTCGTTCAGCTATGCTTAATCTTACACTTGATCTATTTGGAGAATCTATTAACTTCTTTGAAATAGGTGGTAGAATTGATGGATTTGAGGCATACATTGAACGCTTCTTTGGATCTAATGGCTATTTCCCTGAGGAACATATTGAGCAAGTATTGAAGAATATGAGATCAAATTCCAATGCAGAATCAACTACATTAGAAGGATTCTTGGACAAAATATCAGATGAGCCCGAAGGATCTTACTACTTACGTGTTTTTGGAAATGAGCTTCATTATCACCACTTCCATGGAATGGAAAACTTCTTCATGAAATCAGATAAATCAAATCCTCTGGATTTCTTGCTTGACATTCTTCGACAAGGAAAGCTTGATTATACAAAATCGGTTCAGTTACTTGACATGCACATGAACATTCCAACTGTTTCTGGCTTGCCATTAATACTAGATTCAAAAATCGTTGGTACTTTTGGACTGGAAATGACAAGCAATTTCCAAGCAGAAACTTTTACAAATTTCAATGTAGAAGGACACTTGCACCCTTCAGCTGCACTAGAATTTGAGGGTAACATCATTCTTGATGCTCATGTCACAAAGACTGGATTAAGAGTTTCCTCAACACTTCATACATCTACATTCCTAGATGGAAAAGTTCAAATTGTAGAAGGAAAGGTAGTTGATATCGCAATCAATTCTCCAAAAGAGAAAGTAGAACTTCTTGATGTTAAAGGCGAAGTTATTTATATAGTTAACAATGAACACCAGAAAAAAGAACCCAGTCACAAAAAGGAATTGCAAGGATGTACTCCTGATATTCTTGGTATGGAACTTTGCGGTTCATTTATGACCTCACCAATGGGTCCCTTCTCAATGGACATCTACCTTAAAAAGACCGGTACTCAGACAGGTTACATGATGCACTTTAAACGAGACACTGATATGTTGGAAGTTCTTCTTGATACTCCGGGCTCACAAAATGACCATAAGGTATCCCTAACCTTAACAAAAGTAGAAAATTCCATCACTGCTGATGTTCACACACCAATAAAGTCAGGAAAGGGAACCTTTGACTACAATTGGACAAACTTGAACAAGAAGTTAAGATGTGCTCTTTCCATGGACAGTGGCGAGGTATATTCAATTGAAACCAATCTGATAAAGACTCTTGAAGATATTACTATCTTGGAACCATCCATAATTGTAACCATACCAACTGGTGAAATTCTGAAAATTCAAGGAATTCTCAAAACAAAACTCGATTACTATGACACAATGATATCTGCAAAGCTAGATACCATATATGCTTATGGAGCACAGCACACAATACATTTTGAAACCGAACTCATTAAGCAACTAACTGATTCAATGAGCACATATTCACTTCATGCTGCTATAGATCCATCCCAGTTTGTAGATTTCAGAGCTTCATTGGACATGACTTTCACAGAGGTAGAACATCAACAGTACAAAGCTCAGGTAATTTTTACATATTTCAAATGGTAAATAATAGGGTAAAACTTTAATTTATACTTGTTCATTGATGTCACAGTAACACTGAAAATACTGAACTAAAATATCAGGGAATTGTATGTCATTTGTGTTATCCTTTTAACGAGTATTCCTAACATATAGAGCTTTCATATTATTTATGCATTGACAACTATTATTATTTATCAATAATATTAAGTAATTATATTTATATTAGTACGAACACTCTAAGTTTAAAAGTCAACACGTTCAGATTCATAAAAAACCAATCAATTTCAGGTGAAGGCTGTCATAAAAGAAGAAGCTTATATACTTGAAGCTAAATTAGAAGACAATTCTGTGCGAGGGAAATTCAATGTCGTTGCCAATGGATCTTTAGTGGCCCCAACTATTGACATCAAAGGCAACCTTGGATTATATGCAGATTCAGAAAAGGCTACATCAGAAATCCATACAACAGTCAACGGACAAAACTATGATCTCAAATTTGAGGGAACAAAAACTTCTGCCCTTATTGAAGCCAACATTATTCGACACATTCTTGTTAATGCTTATGTACGTTTAATTATCTGAAAAATGCGTTATTTATGCTATAAACTATGAAAATGTACATTTAACCTACAAGAATCCGCATAGCATTTTAAATTTTAAACACCCTTCTTTTTAATATTGTTTTAAGGCTTATGATAAATTTCCTTTCAACCCTTCGTTCCAATCAGTGTGAATTTTATCTTTGATGCATATCATATGTTCCAAGTATTTCAAGTAAAATACAAAAGCTATTGGTACTTTTGCTCTATAATGGTATAGTATTTTTCATAGAAAAAAAATATATTTCTTTTCATTTCAGATTTCCGAGACCGCCGATGTAAAAAAGATGCACGTCACTGGTGAGTGGAACAAGGATGTTGATCCAACAGCTATGTTCTTAATAGAAGGACAATTAACAACTGATGGAGCCATGTCACATGTCAAGTAAGTTTTAAACAAGCAATAGTAGAAATAGTATAATTGAAAACCTTATGAAATATTTACTTATGAAATATGCATTTTTTCACAATATACTATGTAATAACGTTTTATTATATCTATTTACCTTCCAGATTTATTGACCAAGATGCAACCTTTAAGTATACTCTAATAGATGGAGGTAGTGGCATTGAACTTGAAGCAAAATGGAACGAAAAAACTGTAACTGGTCTCGTAAAGTACACTCTTGGTGAGACTAAATCAATTTCAGTTTTAGTGCAAACACCTTTTGCTGGTTTTGAAAAACAAGAAGCCTCTATGTCAGTCACCTTAAAGGACTTTGAAATTACTTCACAGATCATGGCTTCCTGGCAGAATTCAAAGCAGGTAGCTCTAAATATCAATGGAAAAATGAAAAAAGGTGTACCTAATAATAACTTGCACATGGAAGTAGCTTTTAGTAGCAGTTTCTCTCAGTTTGAGCACATCAGCTTTAAGCTAGATCATGAAATGAAGGAAAACTCTATTAAGACCGATTTTCTTGCCTCCTGGGATTCTTGGAAAGTCATATCTGCATTCCAACTTCTTCTAACTAGTGATGGAGTCCA
>NC_090735.1:58090925-58115925 GCF_036898095.1 Palaemon carinicauda
ATATATTAGTGGTTGTTCCTATCTTGAGATATTAATCCAATACTTCTCCATACATTATCTCCTACTTCACGCTGCATAGTCCTTAATCATGTCAAGTAGGCCACAGTCTTCCAATTCTTCTATTGCTTTGTGGTGCCCAGCTGAACGTTAGTTGAACTTATCTCACTTGGGGATTGCGAAGAACATGCCCAAACCATCTCCATCTACCTCATATCATGATCTTATTCACATATGGCACTCTAGTAATCTCTCTTATCGTTTTATTTCTTATTCAGTCCTGACATTTAAACATATACTATATATAAATATATTTTTTGCATCATGATATATATATATATATATATATATATATATATATATATATATATATATATATACATATATATATATATATATATATATATATATATATATATATATATATATATATCAAAGCCATTAGTGGAGCAACCTATCTTATTTGGGACCAGTCCCAAACCCAAGAAAATCAGGAATGATAGTGACAAGGCAGAGATCTAGTACTGGAAACTGATTTGCCAAAACATCAGGAAATAACTATAATGTACAACGGAATTTTGCTGCAGCGTACTCTGCAAACTACGCCCAGATACAATACGCAACTATGTGAGTGGACGAGGGCTAATGCATCATGAGCGAAAGCAACCAAATAACATAGATCGCAAAGTCTTAGGATCTGCCAGCTTATTATGGTGGATTTTTTCTTTCATGATAACACGATTGAGAGGTAAGATTGATTGATTTAAGGTTTTCTGGCATCCTGAGATCTAAGATTGAGAGGTAAGAAAGAAAAGGAGAATCGTGGTGCATACAAGGTGTTTTATGGTGAAGTAAATGGGCAAGGAAGAAATTGTGTTAGTATAGTTCTATCAAAGGAAACTGAAGAATACAATGAACTCTAATAATGACTAAATCATGAGATTGAAGGGAGAGTCATAAACATTATTGGTGCATAAGTAACATAAGTTGGGTAAACACACCAATAACAGAACTATTGGAATGATGCACCATAGTGTGAGGTGATTTGAGTGGTCAAGCATAAGGTCAACAACACATGATTGGTCATGGGCATGGCAGACATGAGATTGGTGAAACAAACACAATAGGAAGAGAATATACTTTACTTTACCACACCCTCTTACATAGATATGTAAATATATATTTTCAAAAGAAAAAGAAACACTTAATCATATACGGGAGTGCTAGGAGATACGCTTAGGTTATATTCTTTTACAAACTGCAATAGTTTTTGGAAGTAAAGTACATCAATGTTCTCCCATGCAAAAATTATGTAGTGTCACAACACTAACTCTCATTGGGGTTTTGAAGGTGAAAAGAGAGAGAAAACCAGAAACATTACGATCGAATAATTGATACATATTAATAAAGGAGGATGACGAAAAGAGGGAGTTTAAAAGGAAAGTTTTGGAGGAAATTGATAAAGAAATATAAAATGTCTAGGAATGGTGGGCACATACATTAGAAGTCTTTATGATACTAAAAGGTAAAAATGAAGATAGATATAAAGCTTTACATCGAACTATTTAGAGGGAATACATAAATGCAAAGGAGAGACGGATGTATAGGACTTGTGACAAAGATGAAGATTTGGATGTATAGATGAACATGGAAGATAGGACAAAGTGAAAGAAATTACTGTTCAAAAGAAAAAAAACATCGGCATTGGTTCAAAAATTCGGATGGAACTATAGTAATGGAATCTACAGAAATACTAGAGGGGTGGACGGAATTTATTGGAGAATTGTTAGATGACAGAGTAGGACAATAAGACTTGAAAGACGATAGAGAGGGACTGAGTACAATCATAGCAGAGATAGATGCAGCTTTAAAACAAATGAAAAGCAGTAAAGCAACACGTGAAGATAAAATAACAACCGAGATGTGGGTAGCTTGAGGAGAGTACATTGAGCCAGCGAGCAGATCTGTGGTAACTGAGAAGCGAGGGGAATGCAACCAACTTTATTTCAATAGAGAGTGAGCTTATATACAAGAGTTTCAATGAAAGAAGGTCACAAAAATTCAAACGCACCAATTCATGAAAAGATCGGCTTAAAATGGTTCTGTTAACAGTGAGGTGTAAAGCAAGATATGCAATAAATAAGAAAATACCATTACAGTGTACAAGTATGTGTGAAACACATGCAGTATATGGCTACCCACCTAAAGAAAGACATACATGCGAAATGGGGTGTACTGCTCTTGAGAGGCATACTGTAGGTGGGTCATCATGCAGGAGATATTCAAGTTTAAGGCGATTAATGGAGACCCATTGTTCTTTGACACAAATGTTCACTAAGAGCACTTTCATTATTAGACGTATTACAGGAAAAGGGCCTGTGTAAGGGGGCGTTAGCAGTGTTTTGTTGGTGTCATTGCACAGGAAAATGTGGAATGCCTTCTGCAAATCTGTCGGTATGTGTTGGTTCACTGGGTGCCTGTAAGATTGGCGGCATGGAGTGAATTTTCCCACACCATGACACTGGCACTGGAGATTGTTGGAGAAGGTTTTCTACAGAGAAAATTGGTCAGGGACGAGCAATGGGTTGCCATACACCATTTCAGCTGCCGAGACATACAGGGTGTCCTTAAGACATCAAAGCTACTTTGAGGGGGCGATGAAAATGTTCAACCATTCCGTTGGCAACAAGGTTGTAGGAGGTTGTCTGATGTAGAGTGATTCCCAGGAGATTTGCTATTGACGTCCACAACTGAGAGGTGAAAGTGGTAACCCTATCAGAAATAATATCCTCAGGGTTACCAAATCTCGATATCCACCCTGAGAGTAAGGTAGATGTACAAGAGGCAGACGTTGTTATTTGCATGGGAATGGCTTCTGGCAAACGAGTGGAGCGGTCTATGATGACAGTAAACAGGGAATGATGTCCCTGTGATTTGGGTAGGGGCCCACCTACATCGACGTGAATTTGGGTAAAGCGTCGCTGAGGTTGAGGAAAGTTACCCACTCCTGAATCTGTGTGTCGATGTACTTTTGAAGTTTGTATGAAGTACAAGTGCAGACCCACTCTTTATCATCCTTAGTAATGCTGTGCCAAATGAACTTCGTCATCAGTAGACATGCAGTAGAAAGGCCATGAATGAAATCAAACACCTGTCAACACATGGGAGTAGGTATACATGGTCTAGGTCTACCGTTATTGATGTCGCAAATGAGGGTAGCGTTGGAGTTGTTGAGACGGACGTCTTCCCAGGAGAGGGATGTACAACATGTCCTACATGCTTGGTACTCTGGATCATTTCATTAAGCTTCTGCCAAGGCACCTAAAGTACACATGTTGTACAGGAATATAAGGACGTTCTGTTGTAGGCGGTCATGTACGATGTGTAGGTGATGGAGGTGTTCCTCTTTGGAGGAAGAGAACATAAGCATGTCATCCATATAACATTCTGAGAAGAGGGGTCCCCTAATATTTAAACCCTGAGACGTTGAACCGTGGCCCCAGCATTACAAAAGGCAAAAAAGAGGAATTGAAGGTGTATGTACCAAACTGGGTGGTAGTGGTAGTCTTGAGGATGTCTTCTGGGTTCATGGCCATCTGATAATACCTCTTCAGGAGGTCGAGCGTAGAGAAAACCTTCGCTGTGTGTAAGTAGGAGGTCACGTCGGCAATGTTTGGGAGGGGTTAGTGATCCAGTTCTGTCTGCATGTTCAAACGTCTGTAATCCCCACACAGACCAAGCGAGTCATCTTTTTTCACAACGATGTGTAAAAGTGATAAACATGGTCTGCAAGACTTTTGGCAAAGGCCCATTTCTTCCATGGCGGCTGTCAAACGATCCAGTGCCTGAACCCTCAATCTGGCGAACACTGGGGCCCTGTCATCTTGATATGGTTATAAATACTGTGTTTGTCGGGAATGGTGGGCCTTTGGCGATGTTCTGGACGGAAGACTTTTTGGTATGATGTGAAGAGATGGGCATAGGCTTCCGCGGGTGCGCTGATATGGAGAGCGGGCTCGGAGGGGGCGGGTTCAAGAAGTGTGGATGAGTAAAAGTCTGTGTTGACTAACAGTCGGTGGTCGACATCAATCAGTTGGTGGTAATGTGAGAGGATACCAGTGCTGAGTATTGGCAATGTGATATCTGCAACAAGACACTTTTGATGATATTTGATATTTCCAATCAATAATGTGAGGCTCTCATAACCACGGGTGGGCATATCAGATCTGTAGGCACCTACTAGGCGGAAGTCGGTAGATTTAGAAAGACTATCTCGTGTCCTGTTGAGTGGCCTTGGCAGAAGAGAAAGGCGTGTACCCATGTCTACCAAAAATCAATCACCCATACCTGTATCATGTAAAAAGAAATCATTAGTGACAGGGGTGGCCTACTTACACGTTTATTGGCCACTGGCAACTGATCACACATTTCTTTGCAGCAGATACGAATCTGGAGTGGTAGTAGTCTAACTGTGGCCTGAGGGAGACCAACTCCTTTTAGTACGTCAATGGATGTTGAGAGAGCTGATAAAACATTGGCTATGTGCACTTCTGGCAATGGTGAGTACTGCTCCAGGATATATATTTTGAGGGCGTTGTATGCTATAGGGGTAATTGCACGCAAAGGCAATCAATGGATATTTCTGGGAAAGTGTCCTTTGGGAAATTGTCCGCGAGAGCATATTCTGCTTTGGTGCTCGACTGAATCCCGCCCTTCATGAGAAAATGGACTTCAGCATGCTGAAACTAGGTGAACAATTCTCCGCTGGCAAAGGGGGTTAGTTTCATTGAGGCACCGTGTCTCGAAGAGGGAGGTTCGGTAAGAGGCATCTTCAAACAGTAGGGCAACGCAGTGAGGGGGCAGGCGGGAGGGAATGGACACATTGCTCGTTACCAATCAGCAAGGAGGCAGTTAGGTGATAATTAAGAGGCGAGATGAATGCAAATAACATTATTTCAACAGGCAGCAAGCTTATATACAAGAGTTTCAATGGAAGAAGGTCATAAAAATTCAATCACATCAATTCATGAAAACTTTAACTGATTCTGTTAATAGTGACTTGTAGAGCGAGATAAACGATAAAAAACAAAATACCCTTACCGTGTACAAGCGTGTGTGAATCAGCCTGCAACACAGTTGTATAAATAAATATTTATCACAATGCGCAAATTACCAGTGGTTTTATCAGATATAAAGGGACACGAAAAGAATATTCTTTTGTGAATATTAATGGAGATAGCAATAGAAGTAAAACAAAGGTTCTATTCGTTTATGTTGTTGACTATGAAACGGCTTCTGATGTGGTTAGACATGTAGACCCTATAAGGATACTAGAATAGATAAATATCAATGTGAAAGATCAGAGAATGATGAAGAATTTATATCGGAACTAATAGACATCTGTAAATACGAGTAGAAAATGATGAATCAGAGACTCAACACATTAAGAAAGGTGTAAGACAGAGCTGTGTGCTATCACGCCATCTCTTCAATTTATATAGTGAAATGATAATGGGAGACTTCAGAGCTATGGAAGGAATTGAGGTTGGAAGAGTCAATATTAATGATACCAGATAACTGAAGATAAATCGAAGAAAGACAGACATGATGAGAACGGAGTATGCAATGGAAGATGAAATATCATTGGAAGGAGAAAGGATTAATGAGGTAAAATCATTTTAGTATCTAGGAACTAAAATATCCAATACAGGGTCTTTAGAATTAGAGTTTAGTTGAAGATTGAAAAAGCAAATCAAACAATGGCTAGGTTAAGTAAAATTTGGAAATCAAATCGCGTGAAATTACATTTAAAAATAAAATTGTGTATCAGTTTAGTAAGATTGTTATTACTCTATGGACATGAGTCATGGTATGACATTGAGACAATCTCCATTAAATATACTAGATTTGAGGAAAAAAAGCCCTCAGAACGATATTGGGAGTTAAATGACAGTACAGGATTAGAAAAGAAACTATAAGAGAGATTACTCGAGTGCCATATTTGAATGAGATCATGATGAGGGGTAGATGGAGGTTTAAGCATGCTCTTCGCACTCCCCAAGAGAGATTAATTCACCAAACGATCAGCTGGGCTCCACAAGGGACTAGAAGAGTTGGAAGACCCACGCCTACATGGCTGAGGACTATGAAGTGGAAATTGGGATTTGATGAATGGAGAATCATTAAATTAAAAGCTCAATATAGTAACGACTGGTGAAATTTAACCGAGGCCCTTTGCGTAAATAGGCGTAAGAGGAGATGATGATGATAACAATACAGCACTTGTTCCAGACACCAAGGAAAAACTTAAAGCTTTAATCAGTACTTTAGAGCAATCAAGCAAAGAAAGACGTTGGTCAAGAAATGATAAGAAAACAGATGTTATGGTTATCACCAAAGATGAAATCCCTCAAGAACAGATATAAGAATCAATGCTGAAACAGTCAAAGAAACCGATAGTTTTAATTATTTAGGATGTAATGTTACAAGTGATGGTAGATCCTTAAAAGAAAAAAAAATATCCATGGCAAAAGATGCATTTTGTAAAATCAAGAGATTAGTTACCAACTTGAGTTTTTTTTATTGAAAGAAGATTAACCAGCCCAATGAGTCACGCTGGACTCTTACAGAGCTGGTAAGATTATCATCGTGAAAAATATTATTTATATCAATGTTAAACAAATAAAAAAAAGAATATATACTACATATTATGGATAAAAAAAATAAATAAATTATGAGGCAAAAATCTGTGATAAATAAAAATGTAAATCTTATCTATAAAAACCATGTTTCCTAAAAAAAATTAAGCTCCTCAAAAACAGAAATTTTCAGTCTGATACAAGGTCAATAAAACTTTTCTCACCAAAACATAAGTCTCTCACTCTTTTCAAAGCTTTACAGTCGCTAAAGATATGTTTTATAGTTAAAATCCAGTCACACTGCTTCACGGGGAGAGCACATCAAATACCCATGCGTCAGTGTTGCGTGATTTATACGCAATCTTGTTAAAATTACTTGATTCCTGTTTCTGTACAGAATATTCCCATAAGGAAACAATCGGCCTCATTTCTTTTAGCTTATTTTCAGCAGATTCATTATTCCAGAGAGCTTGCCATTTTGTAGCTATGAAATGTTTTCAGTGGGTTATATAATCCCTCAGGGGTAGTTTTAAAGTGAATGCGAAGTTGATTAATACATATAGGTTACGTTAATTGTACATACAAACAATGATTATAAATATCTCCCATCTTATCTGGACAGTTACGAATACAGAACATCGCATTGTGTGACATAACACCAGATAAAAATAATGGAACAACAAAGATTGATCTTTATCTTGAAGAGGAAATGATTAACGGCCGGAGACACAAAAAGTAACTGTGCCTCTAGTATGGTGCCCCAAACGAAGCGACCTTTGACCCTCCAAAACAACGATCAGGCGCGTATATAAGGCAGCCGCGGGCTACGGACGACAGCCTCTGGAGCTCCGACTAGACCTGTCTAACTCTGACAGCGTGAGTCGCCCCCAAGATGAAGGTTGCTCTTTTCGTGATCGCCGCTCTGGCCTCCACGGCTCTTGCAGGTAAGACTTGACATATCACATTACTCTCTCTCTCTCTCTCTCTCTCTCTCTCTCTCTCTCTCTCTCTCTCTCTCTCTCTCTCTCTCTCTCTCTCTCTCATTTGCATTCCTTTAGATACTCAAGTTACTAGTTAAGATATAAACCTTCACAGAAGACCTACCCTCACTTAGTGGGTTGTAACATTGAACTGTTGTTAATATTGTTACTATTGTTATTATTATAATTATTATTACTATTAGTATTATTTTTATTATCAGTAGTAGTAGTAGTAGTAGTAGTAGTAGTAGTAGTAGTAGTAGTAGTAGTCAAACTGAACACAGACTAGGTAAAGGAAGATTTTACAAATTCAGGCCTTTAATTGAGGAAAAAACCTGATACAAAAATGTATTGTAGAAATGTAAAATAAAAAGCCTAGTGATGTAACAAGGAAAATCTAATGATATACGGTATTATTTTAACATATTTGTGCAGAACCACAATCCAAATACTATCAATTCTTTAGAATTTTACATTCATATTAAAAACATTTTCAAGTATGAAAATCATTATAATCCCGTCCGACATTTTTCAAACAACCATTGAAGAGTAGCTAGCATTAACAGACATGCTGAGTCCATAAATAATGGATATTGAAGAGACACGTGTGAAAAACAAATAAAGATTTCTCTGATTTTAATTCTCTCATTGTCAATACAATGACGATAAACGGAAAATACAATGAAAAACAAGTAATAGTAAATTCTACACTTCCAGCTCAATATAGAACACATCAATACTACTTCTTAAAACTATTTGATTTCATTTAGTTCCAGCTATCTGTCCTTTCAGAAGTTTCTCTGTCAGTTACAGGCCTTAGAAAGAGGCAGAATGGGGATCATTTATTCGTATTAAATCAGTTTAGTCTCACTTCTCTAATGCAGAATATTACAGTGGTGACATCATTTAATCCAATGGTTACCAATGGGTCTCACAACAAATAGAGATGTCATGTTTCTTCAAATTAGAGATCATTCTTTCATTCTTTCATAAAATCCAAGCTTCCAAGCTTGATCTAATTGCTGAAACAATTTTACCGTCTGCGTAAATCTTAAATTAAATATCTTGCAAGAAATATTGAGGCTTTGATCACATTCAGCTATAATAGAAAAAATCGCTGATATTCTAGTAAAGGTAAACGTTTACAGGAAGAATAACAGAAATGATATCATATCTATTATTATTATTATTATTATTATTATTATTATTATTATTATTATTATTATTATTATTATTATTATTATTATTATTATTTAAGCTACAACCCAGGTTAGAAATGCAGAGTGCTATAATATCGCTAAGGGCTCCAACAGGGAAATAGCCCAGTGAGGATAGAAAATACAGAAATAGGTAGAATAGTGTGCCTGAACTCTCAAGCAAGACAATTTCAACCTAAGACAGTGGAAGACCATGGTACAGAGGCTATCGTAATATCAAATACTAGAGAACAATGGTTTGATTTTACAGTGTCTTTCTCCTAAAAGAGCTGCTTACCAAAGCATGAATCTCTTTTACCCTTACCAAGTGGAAAGTACCCACTGAACAATAAAGTGCACTAGTTAACCCTTTGAGTGAAGAAGAATATTTTAGTTACCTTAGTTTTGTCAGGTGTATGAGTAAAGAAGAGAATAGCCCAGACTATTCGGCGTATGTGTAGCCTAAGAGAAAATAAGCCGTATAAAGATAATACTATCCGACCATTCTCATGACCCAATAACTATCTAGCAGTAGTACCGGTATCTTAATAAATGATTGTGCCTTGACCAACTTACAGGACAATTATTTAAAAACATTTAATTGCATTAATGTCTAATAAATAACGATTCATTGTTAACATAGGCAAACTAACAAAACGGAGAGTTTAATATACATATCAATAGGATTTATAAATAAATGTATCAAACGAGACATCACATTTTCTTTCCCTCACTCCCTTCTTCTTCTTCTTCTTCTTCTTCTTCTTCTTCTTCTTTGTCTGCATCTTTTCCCATCTTTATGTGGGGTCGATGTTTCTGGCCAGCGTTCTCCATCTATCTCTGTTCACACTTCATCACTGGTTAATTCCTTTGATCGAAGGTCATCCTTGATACAGTCCCTCCACCTTCGCTTTAGTCTCCCTCTCCTTCTCGTTCCCTGTACCTCCATTTCCATCACTCTCCTCCCAATATACTGTTTATCTCTCCTCATGACATGACCATACCACCTCAGTCTACTTTCTTATCTGATAGTTTTCTAACTCCTGTGGTACCCCTAATTACTTCATTCCGTATCTTATCTCTTCTTGTCACCCCACACATCCATCTCAACATTCTTATCTCTGCCACATCCAGTTTCTTCTCTTCTGTCTTCTTTATTGCCCACGTCTCCGCTCCATACACCATTGCCGGTTTCACAGCTGTTCTGTGTACTTTACCTTTCAACTTAACCCCTATTTTCCTGTCATATAGTACTCCACGCACTTGTTTCAAATTCTTCCATCCTTCTTGTATTCTGTGGTTTATTTGTGCCCCCCAGATCACCATCCTCTGCAACTGTTGATCCTGAATACTTGAAATGTTCAACTCTTTTCAATCTCTCTCCCAGTAAACTAACTTCCCCATTCTCCCCATTTTTCAATCTCAAATACTCTGTCTTTTTCCTGCTTCTTCAATCCTCTATTTTCTATTTCTCTTCTCCACTCCTCCAGTTTCTCTTCTACTACCTCTCGCCTAGTGCCAGACAGTATAACATCATCAGCAAAAAGCATACACCAAGGAGACTGATCCCTAATACCTTGTGTTACTACATCCATGACCAGATCATATAGGTAAAGGCTCAATGCACACCCCTGATGTAGTCCCACATTTACTGGGAAACTTTTTGTTAGGCATATACTGCTCTTAACATTTGCTTCTGCCCTCTCATACATATCTTGGGTGATTCTAACGTATTTCTCAGGGACTCCCTTTACTCTCATACATCTCCACAGCTCCTGACGTGGTATTCGATCGTATGCCTTCTCCATGTCAATAAAGACCATATGTAAGCCTTTCTGTTTCTCCCGATGTTTTTCTATCATCTGCTTCAAAGCAAATATTGCTTCTACAGTCCCTCTTCCAGGCATGAATACAAATTGCTCCTCACCAATTGTTGTTTCATCTCCCATATTTTCATAGTATGGCATATCAACTTTGTGCCTCTGTAGTTGCCACACTCCAGGATGTCTTCCTTCCCAATATAGATGGGAATGATTAGGCTTCTTCTCCCTTCCTCTGGCATCTTTTCCTGATTGAAGATCTTCTACGACAGGTCCCACAAGATATCTATGCCTTCCTCTCCAAGACTCTTCCATACCTCTACTGGTATATTATCCGGTCCTGCAGCTTTACTATTTTTCATCTTCTTTACTGCTCATTCTACTTCTCTTCTAGTCACTCCTATGGTAACTGCCTCGTTTGGGAGTCCATCTTCAAATACTGTTCTTGGGTTCTCCTCATTCAATAGTCCTTCAAAATAAGTTTCCCATCTTCTTTTAATTTCATTCTCTTCTGCTAGACCTATACCATTGCTATCTTTTATTTGCCTTATCTGTGTCAGGTCTTTCGATGCAGCCTCTCGGTCAGGCCTTAGCAGTTCGTAATATTTTCTTCTCTCCTTTTGGTGTTTCCATCTCTTTATAGACTTCCTTTAATGTCTCTGCCTTTGCCTTGGCTACTGCTCTTCTTGCTTCTTTCTTAGCCTGTTTATAGTTTTCTTTATCCTGCTCTTGTCCTGATAGACCTGCCTTTTTCTTGGCTTCTTTCTTGGTTTTTACCTGTTCTTGCACCTCATCATTCCACCACCACGATTCTTTATAATTTGGGGGACTTCTTCCTGATGACTTTCCAAGTACTTCCTCACCAATCCCTAGAATCACTTTACTATTCTCGGTCCACCATTCTTGTACATCCTCATGTAGCCTTAGTGCTTCCAGCACTCTTTCATTAAAAACAAGACTCAGTTCTTCCTCTTTCAATTTCCACCACTTGATCTTTGGGTCCATTCTCGTCTTTTTACTTCTCCTACAATTCCTTAGTCTGCAATCAATTACCACTAACCTGTGTTGCGCTGCTACACTATCTCCATTTATCACCTGGCAATTTCTAACCTCCGTCAGATTGTCTCTCTTACACAGCAGCAAATCTTTCTGGCTCTCCATGCCACCGCTACTGTAAGTAATCAGCCGATTAATCTTTTTCTCAAAGAAGGTGTTGATCATTGCTAGGTCAAAAGCCACTGCAAAATCAATTACTATTTCTCCCCCATCATTTCTCTCACCCACACCCCAACCTCCATGCACTCTCTCTATACCTTCCCTACGCGTGGCCATTCAGATCTCCTCCTATAATTACCCTTTCCCTTCCAGGAATTATTCCAAGCTCCTGGTCCATCTCCTCCCAGAATGTATCCTTCTCCTCCTCTCTACGTCCAGTTTACAGGGCATAGGCACGGACCACATTGACTATTGTTGCTCCCAGTCCCAGCTTTAAACTCATAATTGTGTCATTTTTCCTATTCACCCCAATCAAACTTTCCTTCAAATCTTTCGAAAATATTATTACTACACCATTTCTTCTTTCCATATTGGCTCCACTGTAATAAAATTTACAACCTTCGCCTAGTTCTATTTCCCTTCCACCTGGTCTCCTGCACACACAGCACTCCAATCTTACTTCTCTCCATGATGTCAACCAGCTCTCGCCCTTTTCCAGTCATTGTACCCACATTTAGAGTTGCTACTGTCATCCTCTCCACTGATATTTTCCTCTGATCTTGCCTCTTTGACCAAGCCTGCCCATGACTGGGTAGCCCTTGCCAAATTTTCGGAGTGATCAGGCGAGGTCCCTACGTGTCACCTCAGAAAACGCCCTAGCATTAGTTTTATTTTCACAATTTTCACTGGCCATTTTTCGGGGGGCTAATTTTTCATGGCCAGATGCCTTCCCTGCTGATGCCTTTCCTGCCGCCAACCCTACCCATTTACCCGGGCTTGGGTAAACAAATTAAATGAGTCTATTTACGCAGAGTAATAATGGCAAAACTCTTATTCTAGAATTATTCACACATTACATGTAAGTAACTACTTTTTCCTTTACTTCCAAATGATATACCTGAATGATATAACCAAAATACCACGGGAAAAGAAAAACAAAATGAGGTCAACAAAATTAGCCAGGCATATTTGAATTCACAAAACTTTACAATACTCTTACAAGAAACTAACTAGTTGGGAATATTCAAATATAATGAAGATTGAAAATTTTCTTTTTAGCAACATTGATCAATGCAATTTATGTTAGCCCTGTGTGCAATATTATGCCCTAATATAAATGAAAATTGTACCCCACTATCCTTGAATTACCTACTTTATACATTCTTATATCTTTTACAGCTCCATCAATTCTAGCTGGATCATGTGCTTCTCACTGCTCAGCTCAACTAGCATTTGCTTATGAAACAGGTAAGAACATGGAGATAATGTGCTTTAACAAATTCCTGACAATGATCTCAGTTTGCAAAAGCAATGTCTTAATGTATATGAGATCTATCTTTAATTTTATATACCAAGTTTAAATATATTCATTAATATCGCTCCTAATATATTACTAACTATGTGTTATTTAAAACACAGGGAAGAGTTATGTGTACGACTATTCTATCACAACGACATCTGCTCTCATTGGAGTTGCTGGTGATGATGCTGAAATGAAGATCAAAGCTGTTGCTCATATTGATGTCTCAGAGCCTTGTGAATACATCTTAAGGGTGAGAATCTCAAGTCACTATAATATCCATGACAGTCTAGTAATTTATGAATAAAATCTAACAATAATTTGGGCCACGAATTTAAACGTTAATCATGATGTGATATTAATCTGTTCACAGTTCATATGTAAAAGTTAATAACAGAGTAACATTAATCTTTTCACAGCTCACCGATGTCGACTTTGAAGGGAATCCAGCTCTTGCTGGCAAATTTTCAGAGGCTTTAAGTAAGAATCCTTTGAAATTCTCCTTCCAAGATGGCATGATTGAGAATATTTGCAGTGTAGTTTCTGAGCCAACGTGGGTGCTCAACATCAAGAGAGGTCTTCTATCAACTTTCCAGAACACCATGACCTCCCATGGTGGCGAGGTAGGCCTTTGAATATGAAGGATAATTCTACTAACTCAATTCCATAACCAATATCATTTTTAAACATATTGGTACACTTTATATGCAAGTTCATTAATTTTAACAATCAAGCTATTAACTATGATTTCCTTCTAACAGACCCTTCAAGAAAAGGACGTGTCTGGAGTTTGTGATGCAACTTACAAGTCTGTAACTGAGGGAAATGTTGTCAATGTGGAGAGGATCACATACATCAACACCTGTAGCCAAAGGCCCGATTTCTCAGCTCATATTATCTCCTCTACTTATGATACTGACTCAGAGGTTCAGAACCTTCCTTTGATGAAGACAACAAATATTTGCCATCAAAAATTACAGGATGATATCATGATTAGTTCTGAGTGTGAAGAAATTTACAAGGCTAGGCCCTTTGGAGAGGGACAGGAAGTTGCTAAAACCACAGTCAAGACATCACTGATTTTAAAATCAACAGAAGCTTTGACAGGAGTACCAGGTAAGCTATCAGAGAATATTAATATGAGAAACATCTAATTTTGCAAAGGGTGTCTTCATTCAATTTTCACATTTTATGTGACAGGAAGCCTTTATTCTGTAAACATTTTCTGTTCACTAATAAAATTTCTCTTATTTCAGATTTTGAGTTCTACCGTAAAACACTGGTATATGAGGATATCTTTGAACCAGTTGAAGAAGATCCTGCACATGTGCAAAAGCTACTAAGTGATCTTGCTATGGATTCTGGTGCAGATATTCACAGCAACACACCTACTCTCTTCGCTGAGCTTGTAGACTCTCTTAAAAATATGGATTATTCTCAGCTATCTCAAATCTTAGCCAGTGCCACCAAGCCTCTTACCCATAAGTTTATGCTTGATGCCTTGCCCTTAGTCGGAACAGCACCTTCAATGGCCGTTGTTAGAGACCTTATCCTTAAAGGAGAATTAAATGAAATTGAGAAAGACATTTGGTTTACTTCTTTAGCTTTCAACAAACATCCAACTACAGAAATGCTGAATGCTATTGCTGTGAGTTATAACATTATATTTCATTTCTTTATTGATTGCATATATAGCTTAAGAAGGACAATATATTTTCTCTCCGCATCTGTATACTACAATTATAAGCCTTGCTTATTATATAGGGACAGATATAAAAATTAACAAGATTATAATCTCTTGATTTTTTTTTCTTTTCCAGCCACTTCTTGAGACACAACCTAGCCAAAAGGCTCTCCTTGGAACATCAGCTCTCATCAACAACTTCTGCAAACTGCATAAAACTTGTGAAGCAGAACCTAGAGTTCAACATATTGTACAGCTTATTGAAAAACAGCTTGGCGCAGGATGTAGATTTACAAATGAAGAGGAGAAGGAAAATATTCTTGTCGCTTTGAAAGCTTTGGGCAATGCTGGACATTGGGTTAATGCAAAGTCTATTCTAGATACCTGTTACTTAGAAGAGAATGATATGGAAATTCGCATTGCTGCTTTAGATGCTTGGAGACACACCCCTTGCGAGTACGATCGATCTAAAATTTTGACTCTCTTCCAAGATGAATCATATGATCCAGAGTTACGCATAGCTGCCTATCTTTCATTCATGTCTTGTCCAACTCCATCATTCATCAATATTGTCAAGGAAAGACTAATCTCAGAGGGAGTAAATCAAGTAGGATCTTTCATTTGGACTCACATGACCAACATGCAGGAATCTGCTGCCCCTGAAAAGCAATGGATCCGCAAAATGATTGATGAAGACCTCTTGCAACAGAAATTCAATTCTGATGCTTTGCGATTCTCAAGAAACTATGAGTCTTCTTTCTTCATGAATGAACTTAATATTGGTGCATCATTAGAAAGCAATGTTATTTTCAACAGCAAATCTTACCTTCCTCGTTCAGCTATGCTTAATCTTACACTTGATCTATTTGGAGAATCTATTAACTTCTTTGAAATAGGTGGTAGAATTGATGGATTTGAGGCATACATTGAACGCTTCTTTGGATCTAATGGCTATTTCCCTGAGGAACATATTGAGCAAGTATTGAAGAATATGAGATCAAATTCCAATGCAGAATCAACTACATTAGAAGGATTCTTGGACAAAATATCAGATGAGCCCGAAGGATCTTACTACTTACGTGTTTTTGGAAATGAGCTTCATTATCACCACTTCCATGGAATGGAAAACTTCTTCATGAAATCAGATAAATCAAATCCTCTGGATTTCTTGCTTGACATTCTTCGACAAGGAAAGCTTGATTATACAAAATCGGTTCAGTTACTTGACATGCACATGAACATTCCAACTGTTTCTGGCTTGCCATTAATACTAGATTCAAAAATCGTTGGTACTTTTGGACTGGAAATGACAAGCAATTTCCAAGCAGAAACTTTTACAAATTTCAATGTAGAAGGACACTTGCACCCTTCAGCTGCACTAGAATTTGAGGGTAACATCATTCTTGATGCTCATGTCACAAAGACTGGATTAAGAGTTTCCTCAACACTTCATACATCTACATTCCTAGATGGAAAAGTTCAAATTGTAGAAGGAAAGGTAGTTGATATCGCAATCAATTCTCCAAAAGAGAAAGTAGAACTTCTTGATGTTAAAGGCGAAGTTATTTATATAGTTAACAATGAACACCAGAAAAAAGAACCCAGTCACAAAAAGGAATTGCAAGGATGTACTCCTGATATTCTTGGTATGGAACTTTGCGGTTCATTTATGACCTCACCAATGGGTCCCTTCTCAATGGACATCTACCTTAAAAAGACCGGTACTCAGACAGGTTACATGATGCACTTTAAACGAGACACTGATATGTTGGAAGTTCTTCTTGATACTCCTGGCTCACAAAATGACCATAAGGTATCCCTAACCTTAACAAAAGTAGAAAATTCCATCACTGCTGATGTTCACACACCAATAAAGTCAGGAAAGGGAACCTTTGACTACAATTGGACAAACTTGAACAAGAAGTTAAGATGTGCTCTTTCCATGGACAGTGGCGAGGTATATTCAATTGAAACCAATCTGATAAAGACTCTTGAAGATATTACTATCTTGGAACCATCCATAATTGTAACCATACCAACTGGTGAAATTCTGAAAATTCAAGGAATTCTCAAAACAAAACTCGATTACTATGACACAATGATATCTGCAAAGCTAGATACCATATATGCTTATGGAGCACAGCACACAATACATTTTGAAACCGAACTCATTAAGCAACTAACTGATTCAATGAGCACATATTCACTTCATGCTGCTATAGATCCATCCCAGTTTGTAGATTTCAGAGCTTCATTGGACATGACTTTCACAGAGGTAGAACATCAACAGTACAAAGCTCAGGTAATTTTTACATATTTCAAATGGTAAATAATAGGGTAAAACTTTAATTTATACTTGTTCATTGATGTCACAGTAACACTGAAAATACTGAACTAAAATATCAGGGAATTGTATGTCATTTGTGTTATCCTTTTAACGAGTATTCCTAACATATAGAGCTTTCATATTATTTATGCATTGACAACTATTATTATTTATCAATAATATTAAGTAATTATATTTATATTAGTACGAACACTCTAAGTTTAAAAGTCAACACGTTCAGATTCATAAAAAACCAATCAATTTCAGGTGAAGGCTGTCATAAAAGAAGAAGCTTATATACTTGAAGCTAAATTAGAAGACAATTCTGTGCGAGGGAAATTCAATGTCGTTGCCAATGGATCTTTAGTGGCCCCAACTATTGACATCAAAGGCAACCTTGGATTATATGCAGATTCAGAAAAGGCTACATCAGAAATCCATACAACAGTCAACGGACAAAACTATGATCTCAAATTTGAGGGAACAAAAACTTCTGCCCTTATTGAAGCCAACATTATTCGACACATTCTTGTTAATGCTTATGTACGTTTAATTATCTGAAAAATGCGTTATTTATGCTATAAACTATGAAAATGTACATTTAACCTACAAGAATCCGCATAGCATTTTAAATTTTAAACACCCTTCTTTTTAATATTGTTTTAAGGCTTATGATAAATTTCCTTTCAACCCTTCGTTCCAATCAGTGTGAATTTTATCTTTGATGCATATCATATGTTCCAAGTATTTCAAGTAAAATACAAAAGCTATTGGTACTTTTGCTCTATAATGGTATAGTATTTTTCATAGAAAAAAAATATATTTCTTTTCATTTCAGATTTCCGAGACCGCCGATGTAAAAAAGATGCACGTCACTGGTGAGTGGAACAAGGATGTTGATCCAACAGCTATGTTCTTAATAGAAGGACAATTAACAACTGATGGAGCCATGTCACATGTCAAGTAAGTTTTAAACAAGCAATAGTAGAAATAGTATAATTGAAAACCTTATGAAATATTTACTTATGAAATATGCATTTTTTCACAATATACTATGTAATAACGTTTTATTATATCTATTTACCTTCCAGATTTATTGACCAAGATGCAACCTTTAAGTATACTCTAATAGATGGAGGTAGTGGCATTGAACTTGAAGCAAAGTGGAACGAAAAAACTGTAACTGGTCTCGTAAAGTACACTCTTGGTGAGACTAAATCAATTTCAGTTTTAGTGCAAACACCTTTTGCTGGTTTTGAAAAACAAGAAGCCTCTATGTCAGTCACCTTAAAGGACTTTGAAATTACTTCACAGATCATGGCTTCCTGGCAGAATTCAAAGCAGGTAGCTCTAAATATCAATGGAAAAATGAAAAAAGGTGTACCTAATAATAACTTGCACATGGAAGTAGCTTTTAGTAGCAGTTTCTCTCAGTTTGAGCACATCAGCTTTAAGCTAGATCATGAAATGAAGGAAAACTCTATTAAGACCGATTTTCTTGCCTCCTGGGATTCTTGGAAAGTCATATCTGCATTCCAACTTCTTCTAACTAGTGATGGAGTCCAGTCCTCGCTATCATTTGAAGCACCCTTCACAGATAAAATACTACTCAACTTCAACCATGTTTTGAGCAATAATGATCTTACATCAACCATTGAAGCTAAATTTGGTGATAAAGTAGCCACAGCCAATCTCAAAGGAGTCGTCGTTCTTGCTAGTGAGCAAGATATTACTTTGGCTCTAAAAATTAACATTCCCTCACCTTCAGTACCTGAGATTACTGCCACCATCAATTATAAATTCAATTGGTCACAGCTTAGTCTCGTTTTGGAAGGTATCATGGGTGACAGGAAATCAATGCTCAATGTAAATGGACAATTGCAAAAAGGGGAAACAACAAAACTTCTTGCGGATCTTCGATTCATCACACCCTTCACTCACCCTATTACTGCTACTCTTGAACATACCATTAACGTCGAGGAATTTAATACTAAATTTGAGCTAACAAGATTCTGGTCAAACTATGGCAATCTCAAATTAGAGGCTCATGGTCATATGAAATCGCAAGAAGATATTATCCTAACAGTAGATTTCTTCACTCCTGCCAATAAGGCCTCCATCGCATTGAATCACAAAGTTACTGACACCAACATGATCTCTACCTTAGATGTTCATTTCAATGCAGAGAAACTTACTGTTTATGTCAAAGGATTACTTGATATTTCCAAAAGTCTTGCTAACTTGGAAGCTGCCATCACTTCTACATTAAGTGGTCTCGATGACCTCAAGGTTACAATTGATAGTCTCAAAAATGGAAATGAGAGAGTAACAAAGTTCATTTTTACCAAATATGAGGAGTCAGTTACTATTGACCATACCATTTCTGTTACAGATATCTGGAATTGGCAGAACACATTCAATGTCAATGGAATGTATAAACTTAAGAATGTTCATTCATCCTCAGGAACACTTTCCAAGCATGACATGGAGTATATGTGGGACACTAAATCTGTTCATTTAGCCATAATGTTTGATAACAATAATAATGCAAATTCACGTAAATTTGATACCGTAGTCACATTAGAAACTCCTTGGACATCCATGATTAAGGCAGAAGTTCACCATCAAGATAATGGAATTGAATATAAACCAACAATTGTGTTGGAATACGTACCTGGAAGCAAGATTGAGCTTGAAAACATCATTGTTTTTGACAAAATCTTTTCTTGTCAATCTATCTTAAGAACTCCATTCATGGAAACACTCGGTTACAAGGTAGAGTTAGACTTGTCACCCAGAAAGGTTGCCCATCTCAGCCTCAATTATGGAAATCAAAATATTCTCCTAGATGTTGCTGGTGAAATCAAAAAAGGAAAAATGGATAGCAATTTAAAACTTGAATCTACTCTCCTTAGCTCTCCCATCACAGCTGCAGCTTCCTATGATTTTGTTTCCTCTGAGAAAAGGATCCATCTAGTAGCTACTTTTGGCAAAAAGTTTGAAATTACAGGACTTCTTTCTGGATCCATTAATGAAGGAAACTGGTCTTTGGTAGCTGAAATTCCACTTGATGTTTTACACCATATTCAATTGACTGGTAAATGGATGTACAATGTCAACAATGCACACATTGAAGTTCACTCTTCTGTTACTTCATTTGAAAACATGGCTTTTGAGGTAATGTATGATATAAATGAGAAAAAAGCACAGGTAAAAGTGATTTATGGCTCACAAGTGATTCTTTTTACTGGAAAATACGAAGCACAGACAATCATCCTTGAGGTGGACACACCATTTAGTGGCTGGGAAAAAATGAAGTTTTCCTTCTTCTTCAGTGAAACTGCAGTTGATGCATTTGTATCTAAGAATGACCAAAAGATTTCGGTAAAAGGGTCATTGCATGTCAAACTAGAGAAGGGAACAATTAACCTGTCTATCAACACACCATTTGCAACCTATGAAGAGATTTCTGCAAATCTATCATATTCTCTGAGAGGACCAATCAAGCAAATTAAGCTAGAATCATCTTTTGCTGCTGGTCACATTTCTCTTGTGGGTGTCATTGACCTCTCCAAAGATTTAGCTCCTATTATAAAACTAGAAGCCACCACACCATTCGAATTTGCAAAGAAGATTGGAGGAGAAGCCACCTTGGATTTACAACACATCCTAAAAGCTGCAGATATTACAGCTTACAGAAATGACCGTCAATATCACTGGAAATTAGAAGTATCTTCAGAAGTAGTCTCAAAAGTTCATGTCAAAACAGAAATAACAACTCCTCTTGATGGTTGGACACATCTACTCCTTGAAGGTAACTTTGACTTTACTGAGATGCCATATCATTTCAAATTTTCCTTAGATAAAGAAGGATCTGTTCATACAGTAGAAGGAAACCTGAACCTTGAAAATAATGCAGTTACTGCCCAACTGATGACGCCGGTTCCTGGATATGAGACTATTGTCTTCTCTGGAAAATTTAACTGGCAAGAAAATCATTTTACTGGTAATTTTGAAGCTTCGGTATCTGCACAAAAATTCCACCTTATGACTGACATTCTTCTTAACACATCCAAACCTAAGCTTCACATCACTTTAGAAACTCCTATCGTCTATCTGTCTAAAGTGGATCTTGCATTTGATTCCAATCTTGTTGACACTAACAAGAAATTGCTTATTACATTTACATTAAATGACACCATCTATTCTCTTGACTTTGAAGGAGAACTGATCTACAAAAATGGGTTTGTTAAAATCATTGCCCAGTCACCAATTCCTGGATTCAGCTCTGTTGACGTTCAAGCCAAGTTTGATTTTACTAAGGATGTCAAAACTTCTGAACTTGATTTGAAAATAGAAGGTGAGTCACACCACTTTTACCTCAAGACTAGTGTCCAGAATAACAACTTCCATATTGAGATTCATACCCCATTCAAAGGTTTCGAGTTAATCAAGATGATTGGAGACTACAGTGCACACAATGATAAACATACAGTCCTAGCATCATTTGAAAAGGACCATACCAAATATGATTACAACGCAGATGTTACTCTTACTGACTACAGTGTATCTATTGGAATTTCAACTCCCATTGAAATTGTCAAGAATGTCGCTGTCAGTATAAACTATGAGCTCTTCAAAAATGGAGTTGAAGGTCTCCTACACTTCAACAGGAATGGAGAAAATTATGAAATAAAAACTCGTGCAATTTTCACTCCTATGAAATCGGAACTTTTGGTAGGAGTTAAAACTCCTTTTGCTGACTGGGAGAAACTAAATCTCGACATCAAATATAATATTCTTTCTCAAAAGATAGCAGCTTCATTGTTTGTCCAAAAAGGTCATTTTGAAAAAGAAGTTACTGTTGAAGGAGCATATTCACTAACATCAGGATCCATAAAACTACATCTTCCTATTGAAGGATATAAAATTCTAGGTGCATCATACACTTTGAACTTGGATGAACAAAATAACAAGTTAGATGCTAGCTTGAAAATGCTTATGAACTCAAATGAATGGAACTTCAGCGTCCATGGAGAATATGCTCCCAATAAGCTCACCATCATGTTCCAAACTCCATTTGATGTTGTAAAGTCTATTGTTGTAGATGGACACATTGACTTCAGCCAGAAAATTGGCTACATTAACATTGAGTTAGGCACTTACAAATTCAACCTTCATATATCATATGCAGTCAATGACATGGTATTTAAACTTACAACACCTTTTGATCTCTTGAAGGTAATATCCTTCGGATTCACTTACAAATGGACACAAGGCCACAAAGATGCTACACTTAATATCATTTACAATGAAAGTAATTATGTTCTGAGCGGTATTTTGAATCTGTCCCCTCGTACCTCTGAAGTCACTCTGCAGGCCACATCACCTTTCCCTGGCTTCAGTAATGTCTTTATGATGATTAAATATGACATTGATAACCTTAATGAGATTATTATGTCTAAAATGACATCAGACCAGTATGAATACTCTTTTACACTTGGAGCAGGAGTTGAAGGAACAAAAGCACATATTAACTGGGACTTCACATCTACTTTCATGGGCTGGAATCGTGTTCAGTTCCTTGCAAATGTAAATTGGGCAGCTGACCAGAAGACTTTACAAATATCTCTTGGAAAAGATGAAAACCTCAAGGCTATCACTGTATCGGGACATTTACTCGGATTCTCTGAGGGCTCACTTAATATCCACACTCCTTTCAGAGGGATGGAAGAAATGGGTGGCTACTTTAAATTTGTAGCAGGAGAAAAATTGCAAGGAAAACTTGATCTTCTTCTTCCTTTCTACTTGGTTCCTAAAATTCATGGAGAAGTTGAACTTGACCTTAATGGAAAAATTGCTGGTGATGTTAAACTGAATTTGGCTGGAGAAATTTACACCATGAAATGCAATCTTGTTGGAGCTTCTTTTGAAGAAGGATACACAGGAGACCTAGTGATCTACACTCCAGTTCATGCTTTATCAAAAATTGTTTTAAATGGAAACATAATCATAAGCTCTTGGTCTTCTTTACAGACTCATATGAAGGTTGATTTACCATCTGGTGTTTATGAAGTAGATCTTAATGGCAAGTTTGCATTAGGAGACTCCACATTTCTACTTGATGTAGATTCAACAATCATGAATGTAAACCGCAAGTTCACCCTTGAGGCCAAATTCCCATCCCTTGATAACTTAGAAGGTACTCTTCTCACTGTTTTGAATTCCCAGACACACAAAATCCATGCTAAATTCAATGTTGCCACCAACCATGTTGAAGGAACATTGGATGTTGAATCACCTTTAATTGATGGCAAAAGGGAAATTTCATTTGACATTTCTTTCCCTAGCGATTCATACAAACATTTGACCTTTGCCACAACACTAGTCACATCAGCATCCCATACACTCAAATTTGAACTCAACCTGATTGATGGAGTTGAGTTCCTGTTGGGCGCTGACTCCCCACTTGTAAGTAAATTTACAGCCACTATCAAAATTAAATCTGACACCGCTGCATTCTTTATTGAGACTCCACAGGGTGTTCATAAAGTTCAAGCATCCTGGAGAATGACATACCAACTTCCAGCTGACTACCTTTTGGCTCTTGAAATTATTTCTCCCAAACTCCCTACTGATGTCATCATTAATGCTCTTCTTAATGGTGATAATACAAATATGATTTTCAAAGGTGAGGTAACAGCAGCTGGTAAGCGTCATGTTGTAGAAGGTTCATATTCTTTGGCTGATAAAGCTATTGAATTTTCATTGAATGTTGAAATTCCCATCCTGAACATAACCAAAGCAACATTGGTGGCAGTAATGAACTTCTCTAGCACAGTGAAAATGCACCTCACTGGAACATTCAATGATAAGGTGAATACCTTTGACTTGACTTACGAAAGAGGCAGTAGTAATTTCCTTGTTGAGATTACATCTCCATTCATTCCAACTGGAATGGTTCGTGGCGAGGGACAAATCAAAGGAGAGATCATGAAAGATATGGAAATAAAACTGCAACTTCAGAACAATGAGCAATCCCTTTCTGGAATCATGGATGTCCAAGTCTTGTCTCAAGATGATATAAGAACTAAGCTTATCATCACCACACCTTTTGCCGGCTACAAGAAGATGAAGTTTGGGGCACAGTACATGAAAGACGAACAAACAAAGATTTTATTCTATGTTGACAAACCAGTAAAGTTCACAACAGAGCTGCGTCTTCAGAATAATGAAAATGATATCAAAGTGTTCTTGAATGTTGAAACACCAATTGAGAACTTCAAGAAGATTGAAGGAGAACTCAAGATCCCTCTCAAAGTATTTGCTCCAAAGATATTAGCTGATGTGGTGATTGGTGGTGTCCACTATGGCGGACATATCATCATTAGGACTAAGGCTCCTTATGAATTGGGTGCTGGATATAAGTTTGGAGAAGAATATTCTGGCAAATTCCATATCAGAACAGATTCGTCTTTCTTCTCATTTTTGGCTTAAATGATTACTCGACCTACCAACGAAAACATATTATGCTACCTATTACTTTTATAGATCACCACTCAAGGGAAAATAAATTGTAAAAATTCCTATTTTTCATACCTGTAACTAAATTTTCCATGTTTTGTAATCTTCCATCATAAGACAGATATCAAAACTTTATTAAAGAACATGTATGACGAGTGATCATGTATTTTGTACATATACGATTATACTATTTACAATAAAAATTATGGAGAAATCTTTTTTTATCTACCTTTATAGAAAATGATAAACACAATAGCTGTTGCTATTTACTAAATAAAAAAAAAACAGACTAATACAAAAAATCAAACATGTTGTTGGAA
>NC_090735.1:58128425-58130925 GCF_036898095.1 Palaemon carinicauda
AAATTTCTTTAATCAGGCATCAACGGCTTACAAATTAAACTATTCTAATAAAGTGGGCGAGTTTTATATGAATTCTACAATCATTATTCTCCCGGAAAAATATTTCATAAAGTGGATACAGTTATACAAAATTACATTATAAGAGAGAGAGAGAGAGAGAGAGAGAGAGAGAGAGAGAGAGAGAGAGAGAGAGAGAGAGAGATTATTGACGAAGATACTAATTATTTTGTTCTTAATTTAATTTAGGCCTATCAACTTTATCTTTATTTTTGTCATCTATTTCAAATTTCACTATGAATATTCTTATTAGTGATACATTCATTAATAGCGATAAATCATGGTTACTAAAGTACTATTAAAGCTGAATAGATATTGTTAATAGATATTGTTGATAAACAGTTAATAAATATCGTAAATAATTATAAAAAAGAGGATATAATTTAGAAAAATATTATCATTATCATTATTATTGTTGTTGTTGTGTTGTTGTTGTTGTTGTTACAAAAATAATAGTTTTCGAAATGCTCCCCGACTCTCCTTTAGATCTAAGAGAGAAGCCAAGCAAATTCTCCATTTATATATATATATATATATATATATATATATATATATATATATATATATATATATATATATATATATATACTTTTACATAAACACAATTGTGAACTCTTGTGAATCTTACGAATATGTGACTTTTGTAAGTAATATTGTCTTTCATCCTGTGAAATGTTAGAGTTTATAGCCTTATAATACTATCATTAATAACTATTATAATTATTATTTCAATTATTACCATTATAAACTTGAATATACCTTTGTAAATGAAGGATAAACTTCCTAAGAAATTTACAACATAAATAAAAGTTATAACAAAAGAAAAAAAAATAATGCAAGAGAATCATATCTGATAACGAGCAAAAGTTAGGTATTTAATCTAATTGAAAAAACCCATGTATTTTGGATTTGAAATCAATTTTTCAAAGCACAAAAAACAATATCCGGATTATTTGCTGCACCGGATGATCAATGCTTCCAGAAAATAATTTATTAACGTGATCTTTCATTTCTATTAATAAAATTCAGGAATGAAAAAGAAAAACTATGAGAAATGACAAAAATCTACTTCTCAATACATTGTTATGAACACAAGTATTATTTGAGGCCACTTATTTGTAGAACCTTTTCTTTCTGGAAGTAAGGAAGCATTCCATACTTGTCATAAAAGACGTACTTAGTCAAAGATATTTATTACTATAATTTCATAAATAATTATAGAAAGGTAAATATTCATATTTTTCAAACTTATCCCTAAAACTAATGTATACATGAAAAAATTTCCAATATTTATTTCAAAATTTCTACTGTTCTTAAAATATTTTATTTTTCATTGTTTCCTTTCCTCATTGGGCTATTTTCCCTGTTGGGGCCGCTGGGATTATACCATCCTGCTTTTCAAACTAGGGTTGTAGCATAGCAAATAATAATAATAATAATAATAATAATAATAATAATAATAATAATAATAATTGGAGGGAAAATACCAGAAAAAATATATATAAGAAATGACAAACCCTACATCCTTCTACTGAAAAGGCCAATAAATACCAATTTCTGATTCCTCAGAGACGCTACACCAGAAACTGAAAGAGAAAAAGATACGACATAAACAAGAGGGAGGCAGAAGGACTACCATATGGCCACAGCAGACACATGGGGCTGTTAGCACTCTATTAAGACCTACTGTAGCCAGAACAAATAAGCCTCTTTTCCAAATGTTTCCCCTTTATAAATACACTCGGAAAGAGTAGAGCTGAATGCATCAAGGAAACTGCTTTGACTTTAGTATTTGGACTCTTGATAAACACATGCCTTTTTCTTATGTAGGCATGTATGTATGTAAGTATAGATGTATATATGGTTATGCGACCGTATGTATGTGTGTTCGCATACACACACACACACACATATATATATATATATATATATATATATATATATATATATATATATATTTACAGTATATATACATGCTTGTGTATGTGTACTTATTCAACACTTGCTCCCATAATACTCAATAAAGTTATAATTTATTCCAAATTAAGGTAGTTTTGTTTTCATAAAAAGGTGTAACAACTTACGTGAATATATTCTGTTACCGAAATCTTAATATTTTTTCTTGTTTATCTTTGTATTTGTGGGAATTTAAAGAGTACTTACATATAAATCTCTCTCTCTCTCTCTCTCCTCTCTCTCTCTCTCTCTCTCTCCTCTCTCTCTCTCTCTCTCTCTCTCTCTCTCTCTCTCGTTCAAATATGGTGCAAGATGAAGTAATCCTCTGTCTTCTGCACTAATGTACTTGTGAATATGATAATCACCATCCATCTGAATTTTTCAGTGCTCTCCACCCAAGTTACGAGCGAATACATCACTCGAAGAAGTAAAAAATCCATAATGATGAAGCAAAAGAGAAGATGATTATGTCTGGGAGAGAATTGTA
>NC_090735.1:58135925-58155925 GCF_036898095.1 Palaemon carinicauda
GTGACTTCATCGATATTTAGGGGGGCATTTCCTCACACCCAAAGTTCTCTTTACTCCACTAGGTTGCTCATTCACTATATAACCATAGGGAAACATGGATTGCTAAGATTTACCGCTTTGCACGGTAATATCAACTAGTATGGTAATATCACGCGCGTGTGTGTGTGTGTATAATATATATATATATATATATATATATATATATATATATATATATATACATACATACATACATACATACATATATATATATATATATATATATATATATATATATATATATATACATACATACATACATACATACATATATTAGTCACGGAGTATATTGATGCTCATCCATGGCTATTTTAAACAGAGCTTTAATTACATTATAATTGTAGATTCTTACAGCTAACATAAGCATACCTATTATGGTTTCGTCACTAATAAACTTAACTTACATGCTCTCAAATATAGAAAGAAAAAATTATTTGTAGCTCAACAGTTGCGGACATGCTTATATTTATTTATACTTATTTACAAACCAGAGTTAGAAATGCGTGGGAAGCTATAAAAAATATAGCAGTGAAAATATATTTCAAAATTTAATATTACACTTTCTCAAAAATAGAATAGAACTTTTCTCTTAGTACCGTAAGTCATGTTAAAAAAATAAACTCTATGATCATACTGAATGAACAAATCTGTTATTAGATCATATAGATTAGAATTAAATTCTTTGCATACAAAAAATATTTGACCATATTTCTAGAATTAATATTTCTATTGAAAAAAGGACAAGATGTTTTTCTGGTCCATACTTCAATAACAGGCAATGATGCATAAATTATTTACTTCTTACATCCATAATTGACTTTCATATTAAACCATACCATATAAAAAACTTATCATTCAAGATCTAGGAATGTAAAATCTACAAAATGGTGTGCTATAATAAGCTAAGAAACTCATATATATATATATATATATATATATATATATATATATATATATATATATATATATATATACACAGTATATATATATATATATATATATATATATATATATATACACAGTATATATATATATATATATATATATATATATATATATATATATATATATATATATATATATATATATAATTTAACCGTTCCGCTATCAGCCATCACAAAATCTCGATAAATTACCGATAAAGAGACGAAAACTGTTTCGCTACATCCAGTGGTATTTCGGCTTTAACGAAGAAAATAACAGACTGAAATTGAAATAAAGAAATATATTCAAGAAAAACTAAACCACAATCAATTCTGTTCAGGTCGTTAAGTATGATTGCAACGAAGGAGACTCGCGACATAAAATAAAAGTAACAAAATAAAAACAAGAAAATAACGTAAATAAAGAGATCAGGCGAAGAAAATTAATTGATTGAGTCGTCGAAGTTTCAGTAACAAAGAACTTGAACTTCCAAGAAAACACAGCGTCGCTGAAAGAGAAAAATAAGCACATTGGAGGGGGTGGGAATGGTTGACTAAGGGGGGGGGGGGGGGAAGGGCCCACTTTCAGGGTCCTAATGAGTCTTCGGGGCAAATGTATAAAGCTCGTTAATGGCGTAAGAAGTTTCCGCCTACGGGGTTCATCTTAGCTTAAAGAGTCGAGAAAATATTTGGTGATACTTCTAAAAATCATTTCTAATTGCGTTAAAGGATTGGTTTTCTCAATACTATTAATTATATAATTAAGATTAAAAGTGAACAGGTATTTTCAAAGATCAACAAATCATACAAAGGGCAAAGAAAGTAATCTTGACCAGTAGAGTTTAGTTGAAAAAAAAAAAAATCCAAGATGGTAATATTTTCCTCATATTTCAATTTAGTATAAAACATGAAATCTCTAAAGTCTATTTTAATACGATAAACTACTTTTGGTAACCTTTTACACAAATAAATCAGCAAAAAATAAATGGTAAACGGATAAAGGATGCACTGGAAGAATAATGAAACCCCATACAAAGAAACAGCATAGAAACATTAAAATTGTCAAGATTATACAGATTAAAAGAAGGCAAAGATCGGAAAGAACGTAGGAAAAGAAGACCTTTAATTTAGAGCTCGAAGAAGAAAACAACAGCCCGACAAGGATAAAAGGTAACCTTTTTTCGGGAAAGAAAATACACAAGAACTTATACAAAGGACCGAGAACGAGATGGGAAGAGAGTTTGTTGGGACTTCGGCACAGACAGAAACTCCAAATCAATCACAGACTTCGCTCGAAAGAAGGAGAACATCAAAAGCCTGGAATCTTTTTGGAAGGAAGAGTTGAGACCACGCAGATCGCAAGAAAGCACACACACACACCCACACATACACACACGCACGAAGGCAAAGAGAGAAACTGCTCGGAGGGAAGGGAAGAGCTACAGTAGGTAGTTTATGGAACGAAGAAGGTACGTTTTAACTTGGGCATTTAGGACGGCGTCTTTTAAAATAATTTTGCTGATGGCACTGGGCCGGATGGTGGAAGAAAGTACATATATTAGTGGGAGACTTAGCACACATTGACTAATCTGTTGTTCATAAAGTGGGAGAAAGGGTCGTAAAATTTCAATGCGCACGCGCACACAAACTCTCACATATATACACAAAAACAAAAACACATAGTTAAGTTAAACTCATATTAGTATAAAATTTCAATCCATATTTTCATTTCTAACTGTGATTACATATGAGCATCACATGTTGCTATTAGTTTTATGTATAAATATATATGTATACATTTAGACATATAAATTTATATGTACAACCCTTTGAGATACTACCGTTACAGAGTTATTGGGTCCTTTGACTGGCTAGACAGTACTACAGTGGACCCTTCTCTCTGGTTACGGTTCACTTTTCCTTTGCCTACACATACACCGAATAGTCTGGCTTATTCTATACAGATTCTCCTCAGGTCCTCATACACCTGACAACACTGAGATTACCAAACAATTCTTCTTCACTCAAGGGGTTCTGCACTATAATTGTTCAGTGGCTACTTTCCTCTTAGTAAGGGTAGAAGAGATTCGTTAGCCATAGTAAGCAGCTCTTCTACGAGAAGGCCACTCCGATATCAAACCATTGTTCTTTAGTCTTGGGTAGTGCCATAGCTTCTGTACCATGGTCTTCCACTGTCTCTTGGGTTAGAATTCCCTTGCTAGAGAATTCATTCTATCTAATTTCTTTTCCTCTAGTTTTATTAAAGTTTTCATAGTTTATGTAGGAAATACTTATTTTAATGTTGTTACTGTTCTTGAAATATTTTATTTTTCCTTGTTTCGTTTCCTCACTGGGCTGTTTTCCCTGTTGGGGCTCCTTGGCTTATAGCATCCTGCTTTTCCAATTAGGTTTGTAGCTTAGCAAATAATAATAGTAATAATAATATAACTATATATACATACATTTTTGTAATTATATACATCATACATAAATTTCACCAATCGTCTCTATCTTGAGCTGGAAATTCCTTGCTTCTCCATTCATCATCTACTTCATGTTTCATAGTACTCAGCTATGTAGGCCTGGGGCTTCCAACTCTTCTAGTGCCTTATGGAGCCCAGTTATACGTTTGGTGAACTATTCTCTCTGGGGGAGTGCGAAGAGCATGTCCAAACCATCTCCATCTACCCCTCAATATGATCACATCCACATGACGCATGTCCTTACCACAACACAGATCTTACTAAAGTAATAAGTAGTCTGATTTTTACATGCAATTTCAGGCAATTGGATTTCCTAATTTTACTTCACCTATCTATTGTCTAATTTGCTTTTTTTTATTCTTTAATTAAACTTCAATTCTAAAGATCCTGCATTAAAGATCACAGTTCCTAAATGTTTAAATGATTCTACCTCATTAATCCTTTGTCCTTACAATGATATTATATCTTCCATTGCATATTTTGTTCTCATCATATCTGTCTTTCTTCTATTTACCTTGAGCCCAACTTCGTGTGATATTTCATGCATTCTGGTAAGCAGGCATTGCTAATCCATTGGTGTTCTACTAATAAGGACAGCGTCATCACCATACTCTAGGTCCGCTAATTTCCTATTACCAATCCAGTCCAATCCCTCTGTACCATCTGCAACTCTTCTAGGCTTTACCTAATCCATGAGGTGGATAAACAACATAGATGACAACAAATACCCTTGGAGTACTATGCTCTTCACTGGAAAGTCATTTTCTATGACTTCACTCATTAACTTTACACTTGCTCAAGAAAAGACTTAATCAAATTTGCATATTTAAGAGGAATTCCATAAGAACACAAGACTCTCCACAAAATTGGATTGTGCATACTATCAAAGTCTTTCTCATAGTCCCCAAATGCCATCAAAAGTGGATTTCTATATTCTACGCATTGCTATACATGTCACAAAATGAAAATTTGGTCAGTACAACTTCTACTTTTTGTAAATCCTGCTTGTTCATCTCTCAGTTTTTCATCAATCTTTTCCTACAGTCTCTTTAGAATAAGCATATATACTATATATTTTCATGAAAACAGGCGAGAGTGTAATACCTCAGTAATTTTTGCAATAAGTCAGGTAATTTCCCCATTTTCATCAATACTCCTAACTCCCACTCACTATGTTTTGCCTCTTCATGCCACATTCTCCAAAATAATCTTCTAAGTATTTTGGGGGTCAATTCATTTTCTGCCAGTATCATCTCAGCAGTTGCTCAAACGTAACCAGGGGCTTTTCATTTCCTGACTTTATAATTATAGCTTCGACTTCAAACACACTGAATTTATTCATGGCCAAATTAAGGCCTTTATCAGCTACATGTATATCAGTCAAATTATTCCCTTCATATCTCCTATTCATAACCTCACTACAGTGTTCCATACAACGATGCCTTTAATCATTTTCTGTTGTTTTAATAGATCCATCTCTCTTTTTGATGGGTATATGCTTCTTCTTCTTTGCCCCGTAGAGATTTTATTGATAATTCTATGAGCAGTTCTTACACCATAGCCACTCCCTGAATTCATAGCTTTGTCAGACTCATCTGCTTTCCTGTCTAAATATTCTCTCCAGTCATTCCTGACTTTTCTTTAGACCTCACTATCAATACTGGAACGCTTAGCATGCTCTACCTTGTATTTTCATGACTTCCTCGAAAACTTTCAACAATCAATTTCTGTATTTGCCTCCTTTTTATAGTAACATACGCATCATTTGATATCCATGGCTTTCTCTTGGTAACGGCATGTCACAAAACTTCACTACCAACTGACTAATATATGTTCTTAACATCACACCATTCTTCATTAATTATCTGTTCTTCATCTCTTAAAGTCTCTAGGAATGCAAATCGATTCCTACATTCAATTTCAAATGTTTTTCTGTGCTTATCTACTAAAAGCTTATTTGTATAAAACCTAGGTACAGTATTCTAACTACATTTCTGTTGGGTGCTTTTAGTTTTAATTTCAGTGTGGCAATGAGGAGCTGGTGATCACTACCAATATCTGCACCTCTATAGCTTCTTACATTGCTCAGTCCTTCTCTATTTTTTAATGACTATGTGATATATGTATATAAATATATATATATATATATATATATTATATATATATATATCTACATATATATATATATATATATATATATATATATCTACATATATATATATATATATATATATATATATATATATATAATATACATATACATATATATATATATATATATATATATATATATATATATATATATATATATATATATCTGTGTGTATGTGTGTAGGCTATATACAAATATAATATATATAAATATACATATACTGTATATACATACATTTATACATACATACATACATACATACATACATATATATACAGTACATCTACATACAAACGTACATAGGATGGTTAATCGTAGGAAGAACTCCACGAAATGCAAGGATCGAACACGAAACAAAATGTATAATGGCACGATCGAACACTGCAACAGATCTTCTGCGTGCTGTGAAAAAAAAAAAAAAAAAAAAAAAAAAAAGGCTGATAGAGATCTCGGAAAGAATAAGTCTCAGCGTGATACGACAGCTGTTCTTGACGAGCTTTGTACGACGTGTTCTTATTTGCTTCCTAGAAATATGGCTTGTGAGTAGGGAGACATAGTGGCACTTTGGCGTCTTCGGATCTCTTATAGCTTTTATGAATTGAATTCTTGGTTTGTTTATGTCTTTTCCTAAAAGAAATATATGAAATACAATATTCACTTGGGATTTTGATGTTATACAACTGAAAACTTTTTCAGATTCAACCGTTAGGTTTTTTCACATGCATCCAGGGGAGGAAATACTGTATTTGCGTGTATTTAATTGATGTTTGTATGAACTGAGAATACATGTAAATATTTATATTTAAGGGATATATCATTCGTGAATATATTGTACTAGTTTACAAATCTAGATTTTACCTCTTCAGAAGTCTTTTTTCTTATCACTGTGTGGTAGAAATTTTATTCCTAAAAAATCAGAAAATAAATATAATATAAAACGGGGAAAATCATGGCTTTTTAGGTTAATGATAAAAACGGAAATGAAAAAGGAAATAGAAATTTCCATCTTGATCCAAAAACGGTTAAAAGAGGTGT
Source organism: Palaemon carinicauda (assembly GCF_036898095.1). Lineage (NCBI taxonomy): Eukaryota > Metazoa > Arthropoda > Malacostraca > Decapoda > Palaemonidae > Palaemon > Palaemon carinicauda. The sequence goes on from NC_090735.1 coordinate 58,142,558, forward strand.
ATAAAAGAACTAATGGATATATAAATGAAGTAGGAAACTAATTTCATACTAAACATTTATATATATATATATATATATATATATATATATATATATATATATATATATATATGTATATATATATGTATATATATAAATATATATATACATATATATGCATATATATATATATATATAATATATATATAATATATATATATATATATATACATATATACACACCATTTATCTATTACCCTCTTCATTAAAATACCCACAAAATCCCGTTTATGAGCGGCAGTGGTTTTATATATAATTTCATATCCATTACTCGATAGCACACGCCCAAACACACACACACACACACAATATATATATATATATATATATATATATATATATATATATATATATATATATATATATATACGTATATATATGTATATATATATTTATATATATACATATTTACATATTCTGTATATAGAGATATATAATTACCTTGTCTCCCTCAATAACCTATCTTATCTATCACGTGATAGTTACGAAGGAAAAGGCCTTAACAACCAATTGAGGTCAAGATAAAATGGAATTAGCACTATATTGAACTGCACAAAGGTCCAAATGACATTTGTTTAATGAATCATTATCATCAAATTTCATTCTTTGAGGTATTTTATCGAATTAGTCATATTGTTTACTGTAATAGCACTAATCAGATTAATATTCCAGATTAAAAACACTCACAGTTTAGGCTAATTTAATCATCATCGGTACAAGGCAAGTTCAGATTAGAATATAATCAGTAGCTATGCCTCATCAGAACGATCCAAATGAATGTATTTATACAATGCCAGCTTTCCAGTGCTGACAGCAATCTGTGTTAGAAACCCTTGCGCTTTACAAAATCCTATTATCCATCTGTAACAGCTTTTGTTAAAGTTCATGAAAAGTCAATTATATCTCAGTACATAGTGCCATGGATAGAAATTTCAAAGAGGCACTAATCCTATGTTGAAATTACAACAATCCCCTTTGCATTCGAACAGAATTGGGACACAGAACTGAAGGTGACATTTCTTAATGGTGTCAGAGGTCAAATATTTGCATCCTTTGGGGGTAACTGTTCGTGATTACATGTGTCTTATTTGTAGGAAATTTACATTGGAGAAAATTGTGACAGAATTTCGTATATTTATAAATTCATCTTTAACTAGAATAATGCTCTGTTTTTGCCTTCAGGTCATTTCACGAAGTTATTTGATGATCAGGAATATGATTAATTACATACATAAATGAAAACATACACACTCAAACATATATATACAACAATGATTTCTGATGCTAATACTTATTGAGTAGTGGTAAGTAAAAACTATTTGCCTAAATCATATATATTCAATGTAATTAAAGGTAAACTTGGCTAAAAATACAAAACACCGTGTGCAGAGTGAATCAAAAGATTTGCACACGGCACACCAACTGTCCATGAGATGACGACACCACTGCATTCAGATAGTGAATGATTGGGAGTTTTACCGTAAAGAACTATCTTACTGTGGAAATCTGTTAATTTATACTTTCATTCAGTTATCTGTGACTGGGGAGTGTTATGTGGAACTGCCAACGCATTCTGTTAAGTTATCTGAATTGTATAAAGAATAATACTTCCCATATATTTGATTTTTACGATCCGAAACATTCAAGACGGTTGAGCCGACTTTAGACAGACGAGAGATAAAGTCTGAGACATCTACTGTACTCGAGTAGTAACAAGATTTGATAAGAAGTTGTGCACTTTTAATCTAGGTCTGGTGTGTCAGTACAAAGAAGGAAGCGTCTGAAGAAAAGATTGGTGTTCACGTGAACAAAAGAAAAGAGAGAGAGAGAGAGAGAGAGAGAGAGAGAGAGAGAGAGAGAGAGAGAGAGAGAGAGAGAGAGAGAGAGTCAAATATTTAAGAAACAATTGTAAATATGCATGTTTGTGTGTGAACATGCATGTATGAGAGAAGAGGAGAGAAAGTCAAAAATTTACGAAAAAATTATTGTAAATATGTATGTTTGTGTGTGTGCGTGTGTATGAGAGAGAGAGAGAGAGAGAGAGAGAGAGAGAGAGAGAGAGAGAGAGAGAGAGAGAGAGAAATATTTAAGAAAAGAATGTAAATATGTGTTTGTATGTGTGTTTGTATGAGAGAGAGAGAGAGAGAGAGAGAGAGAGAGAGAGAGATAGAGAGAGAGAGAGAAAAATATTTAAGAAAAGAATGTAAATATCTGTTTGTATGCGTGTGTGTATGAGAGAGAAAGAGATGTAAACTGTAGATGTACATAAAAAAAGATCGAATATAATTTACTAAGGAAATGCAGTGAAAGTGTGCAGTGTTAACATGAGAGAGAGAGAGAGAGAGAGAGAGAGAGAGAGAGAGAGAGAGAGAGAGAGAGAGAGAGAGTCAAATATTTAAGAAACAATTGTAAATATGTTTGTATGTGAGAGAGAGAGAGAGAGAGAGAGAGAGAGAGAGAGAGAGAGAGAGAGAGAGCAACTGTCAAATGTATATGTACATAAAAAAGATCGAATATAATTTGCTAAGAAAATACAGTGAAAGTGTGCAGTGTTAACGAGAGAGAGAGAGAGAGAGAGAGAGAGAGAGAGAGAGAGAGCGCAACTGTCAACTGTAGATGTACGTAAAACAGATCGAATATAATTTACTAAGAAAATGCAGTGAATGTGTTCAGTGTCAACCATGAGAGAGAGAGAGAGAGAGAGAGAGAGAGAGAGAGAGAGAGAGAGAGAGAGAGAGAGAGAGAGAGAGAGAGAGAGAGAGAGAGAGCAACTGTCAAATGTATATGTACATAAAAAAGATCGAATATAATTTGCTAAGAAAATACAGTGAAAGTGTGCAGTGCTAACGAGAGAGAGAGAGAGAGAGAGAGAGAGAGAGAGAGAGAGAGAGAGAGAGAGAGAGAGAGAGAGAGAGAGAGAGAGCAACTGTCAACTGTAGATGTACGTAAAACAGATCGAATATAATTTACTAAGAAAATGCAGTGAATGTGTGCAGTGTCAACCATGAGAGAGAGAGAGAGAGAGAGAGAGAGAGAGAGAGAGAGAGAGAGAGAGAGAGAGCAACTGTCAACTGTAGATGTACGTAAAACAGATCGAATATAATTTACTAAGAAAATGCAGTGAATGTGTGCAGTGTCAACCATGAGAGAGAGAGAGAGAGAGAGAGAGAGAGAGAGAGAGAGAGAGAGAGAGAGAGAGAGAGAGAGAACAGAGAGAGAGAGAGTAAAGAAGGTCAGTGGTGTTCATGAATGAAAACCAAGAACTAGGGGAGGTCTAGTGAGTCGACGGTGATCCACATTTTTGTCGAAAAGAAATCTTAAGATGGTGAATTTAACGCAAAATGTTACAGCATTATTTCGATAAAGTATGTAACAAGTAAAACTACTGAAGAGTGAACACTATATCTAAAAAAGAGATTAATAATTCTGTCCAACTGTTTTCCCTATTTTTCTAATAATGAGGACACTTCCAAGTGACATATTAATCGAGATACAAAAAAATTAAAACATAACCTAATATTTAACTGCCTGCAATATTATGATTTCCTTTGTTAAGAAATGTGTTGCAAATTCAACGTTTAGCTTTTAATCAACTTTCAAAAGAATTGCAGTAAATCTTGAATATTGATCAATATCATTATGAAACCTTGTAAAAACTTTTTAACTGGGTAATTTTATATGTGAAAACTTTCATGGCCTGTAAATACATGGTGAATATTATTTTTTAATAAATTATCAAAAAAAATTTAAGAGTTGATTTTTTAACAATCCTATTTCAATACACCTTCCATTTTTGACTCTTGTTTTGATATTACAGTCTATGAGACCTTGATCACAGCCTAATTGATACTTATAAAAACTTTGATAAAAAAGTATTAGCTTCTAAGTTTTCTATAGCAATAGACGGGAATTCTATACATTGTTTTTCTTTTCTTTTTTTCTTAGGGGGTTCTACACCCTTTCTGCTTATTCTTTTCAATTTTTCTCACTCATTTGTTGCTGATTTATTTTTGTTGCTATGCCACCAGATAACTATATTTTTCTCCCTTTCTTTTAACACATTTGTTGTTAATTTATGTTTGTTGCTGTGTCACCAGACAACTTTATTCCTTTCCCTTTCTTCTCACACATTTATTGTTAATTTATGTTTGTTGCTGTGACACCAGATAACTTGATTCTTCTCCCTTTCTTTTAACACATTTGTTAATTCATGTTTGTTGCTGTGACACCAGATACCTCTATTTTTCTCCCTTTCTTCTTACACATTCATTGCTAATTCATCTTTGTCGCTGTGACACCTCATAGCTTCTATCTAAGTTAATCAACCAAGAAATCAATATGCATTTTTGTCTACCAGTTCTAACAGAGATAAGTTCCAAACCATGTTTTGTGAACGGAAAGTTCATTGCTTTTGATTTAGACAAAAACTTTAACTTTTACGTATTTTTTCATATCGTATCTTTTGAAATACTTTTCAACGTCAAAACACTATTGACAAATAGATAATCTCTTTCATTTCATGGTCACATGGGCAATGGATACATAGTTGTTGCTAGCCAAACACATATTAGTTTTTTACTGATTATATATATTTTTCATGCTGCATTATCACGAGAAAGGTTGGTGGATTTAGGGTCAAAGGGTATTAAAGAACTTGGATTATATAAAACAAAATCTAAGATGTACAGAGGCCTGAGGACGCTTGAAAGCGATAAACATAATCAAAATATCAGTTATCAACAGGCAACTATATCTGACTTGTTGTTCTGAAAGACAAGGAGGGAGTCCATACCCCGGAGGGTTGGTTTGAATGGGAGAGGGTAGCTGATTCCTAACTGAAGTTCAAGGGCAAAAACTAAGATATGACTATAAATAGTCGTTTAAAATACAGTTAAAGGAAAGCAATCAAAACGCAGTCTCCGTTGTTACTCGGAAAGTAGAAAAAATAAAAAATCCTCACTTCTCCAAAGCGAGATAAGGTTATAACTTCTTCTTATGCAATTGCGTGTACAAAGAGAAAGGGTGACATCATAGGTATAAATATTTTCTTCTTGAAACAATCCAGCTTACACATGAAATTTACATCTTACTCTCAACAAAGAAATTAAAACGAAATGGTGCATTCGAGTAATTATCCACACAGCGAGAATTTTTAAAATCTAGAGACATTTTAAACCCATCTGACCATGCATGGGCATTAATGCACCGTAAGCGGTCCATTATAGGAATACTTTAAGGGTCTTTGCAGCATCCATCTAAACCCCAAGATGATCTAATTTTATATCTTTCTTCTATACTTCTGATCCCGCTCCTTTCTTTAATTATGATATTTAAATAATATTTCACATTGCAACTGCATGGTTCCCCCAGGCCCCAGTGCTAGGCCAAATGCCTCAAATCCAAAGGGTTTCCGTCAGTCTTGATTTCCAGGCAAAATGCACCAAACGAACAGGGTTCCCCCTCCCCAGACCCATTGCCTAAATCTGTGGGGTTTCTCGCCCGCCCTAGTCCCAGGCCAAATACCTGAAATCCACAGGGTTTCCCCCAGGCCCTAGTGCCAGGCCAAATGCCCCAATTCCGCTGGATTTTCCACCAGGCCCCAGTGTCAGGCCAAATGCCTAAAGTATGCATTGTTTCCCCAAGGCTACATTGCCCGGTCAAATGCCCAAATCCGCAGGGTTTTCCCCCAGTCCCCAGTACCAGGCCAAATGTACCAAATCTACATGGTTTCCCGAAGTAAAAGACATGGAAGACCAAATTAAATCAATAACCGACACATGGGCAAGCCCATTCGAAATTACAGACCAACAAAAAGCAAAATTTCGACAGAGACACAGAAACAGAAGTCCTCAACTTCCTAAAAGGAAATAGGGAACGAATAACCCCCTAACAAAATCCAGATCTGCAAAGATTGGATGAGAACAATTACTTGATAGCAGACATTAAAATACACTAGATAATGAAAGCAGTGAAAGCATTTAATCACAAAGCACCAGGTAAAAGAGGCATAAATAAGGTAATGCTATCAAAACTACCAATGGTGGCATGGAGAACTCCAACAAATATTAAACCTAACACTCTCAATGGGATATTACCCTAAACCAAACAAAGAAGGAATACTCATACTTCCCCTCAAACCAGGGAAAGACCCTCCACTGCCAGCAAAGAGAAGGCCAATCACTCTGCTGGAAGTGCCGGGAAAAGTGTTTGAAAAAATCATAAACACAAGACTAGGGAGATTCCTAGAAAATAACAATAAATTAGCATATGCAAACACCAACACGGTTTCAGGACAGGGAGAAGCACTGAAACTGCCCTCATGGCAATTTACGAAATAATAGCCATGAACTAACTAAATAGAAAACACAATTGCAATGTCATCTGCAGATATATCTTTAAGGCATTTGACAAAGTACGGTATGATGACTTCAAATATAAAATACTCCAATTGGAACTACCAATAATAATGGAAAAACTCCTCTCAAGCTACATAAAAGACAGAACAACTGTCCAAACACGTAGCAAAGATGGGAACCTGGGGGAAACAATAGATATAAAAATTGGGATACCACTGGGGTGCATACTATCCCCAACACTTTTTATAATCTACACAGCAGATATGACAAACACCCCCGAATATGCCATAAACTATGCCTATGCAGATGATATAACACAAGTAATAATGCTTCCTACAAATTCTAAAAGATTTTTAAAAATAAAAACAGGAAGAAAGATCAATAAAATAAATGATTACGAAAACGAGTGGAAAATATAAACAAACAGCAACAAATCACAACTCTTGTCGGTATCAAAATATAAACCAACACCAATAACAGTAAACAACATAAATATTCTATTTAACAACTTAGTTAAAATCCTTGGTCTCTCTATCAAAAGAACTGGCATAAGCTGCCATATCAAACAAAATCTCCAATTGGCTAAACACATAAAAGGACCATTAAAACATTTCAAACTATTGGATAAAAACATAAGAATAAATCTCTACAAAAGCCTGATAAGACCTCTATTCGAATATTCAATAACACCCGCATGCACAATGGCTCAATCAAAGATGAAAACCCTACAAAAATTTCAAAATGGAAACATAAGAAACATACATGACCTAAACCATAACAACAACAATAATAATAATGATGATAACATTAATGAAAACAACGAAACACTCCATAACATATACAATCTCGAAACAGTAAACGTCAGGTACCACAGAAGAGCCACACAAGCCTGGGAAAGACTCGAAAACATTTACTCAGAACTTGCAACAACGAGTGAGAAAATAACACACACACAAAACGAGCATTCCTTTTATTGCTCAGGACAAACCAAATTCCGAGTATTAAAATAAAACAATAAAACAAAAAGTAGACAAACAAAAATAAATAAACAAGCCCCAGAAAATGAATAACCATGAACACAAGTCTCTCGGAGGCTGGCAAGAAAACTCACCTCCTGGAAGTCCACAAGGCATGATATTGGCAAAAAAAAAGGGGGTCTGCCTCAACCCTTTCACCTACCACTGTACTTAATTTTAACACTTTTCCCTCCAATCCTTCCAATCCTAATTCCCCCCTCCCCTCCCCAACCTATCCTATCCCCCTCTATGTAGCTGTGTAACTGGCTTCATTGTCAAGAAAAATGCCATAAATCCGCTAGGTTTCCCGTCCCCAGCCCCAGTGCCCGGCCCAATGCTCCAAATCCGCGGGATTTCCCTCCAGGTCTTAGGGACGAGCCCAATGTCCCAAATCCATTGACCCGATTCGAACCAATGACCAAAGCTTGCCTGTGTAACTCACACACTTCAACAGTTTCTAGAACACAGCCCCTACAAAAAGTTTTCACGTGTCTCTAACTTCCACTAATTGCCAGATGATCATCCACACGCATCAATCATTTTACTTCCTATTTAAAGCAAGTCTCATAATACCTACACCTCTCAACTACATTTACTAGAGGCTCCATACATTTTTTACAGTACTTTCGTCCTAATAAAAAATATTCACAATGAAGAAGGTAATCACATGGAAATTACTTTCTAATTAAATTATTTGTTTTTACATTTATATATATTTACCTAAATTCAATTTTATCAAAATCGTTCTGACCGTGTTAGTAACCTGCTGTCAATTACAATAATCTTTGAGACTATTTACCATCCTTGTCTATTGATCATACTATTTATACACCAACAGATTTTGAAAATCTTTTACTATCCATACTTATACAAAAACTCATATTTCCAACATTTATCAATAGCGATAAAAAATATTTACCATCATAATCACTAATACATAAAAGCACTTCAACGTTGAATTAAATATATCTCATTCCGTTAAAACAAAAACAGCCATATTGTTGACCTAGCAACGGCCAACAGCGCATTCACATCACGTTGCTATCCATTAGTGAAATCATAACTTTTCAGGTCTAGTTGATAAAATATTAAATTCTGTGACATTATTTCTATTTTGTTTCCAGAGTAGAACAGATCAGGTAACCCACAGGGTGATTGAATTGAAAGTATTAAAACGTGATAAAATGGGCACAAAATTAAAGAGTTATGATCAAATTTAAAAGAAAAAGATTAAAGAGACATTTGCTGTTATATACAACATTTACATTAAATTCTTTTTAATAAACAGAAATGATCAGACTAAATAAAAGACCCAAAAACAAGAACAATTTAAATGAAACTTTATTGTAAAAATGCGACGAGATATCTTATCCTTGGCGAACCATGCAAAGGTGAAGTGCCCAAAGTCGTTCTACCTATATCATCAAAATGACCATGTCCAGGATACGTATTTTCACGGCGAAACAAAAGTTTGATAGTTATACCTATGGACAAAACCAGGCCATTTTGAAATGGGTCACATTTTTTGGCTGTGTTTCTGAAGAGAGGGTCGTTGGCCAGAGAGACAAATTGTTTCGTTTTTTCCTGTCCACTGACGCGAGCTGGAATAGTTTCGCGTTGTTCAAAGTTACGTTCCTATCGTGAATATTTTTTTTTCATAGTAAAGAAAATAGAAAAATAACTCCTTTTGGCACTTCTATATGTTGGTATCCAGTTAAAATTTGAAAAGAAAAAAAAAAGACGGCAATAAAAAGCTAACCTATTTTTTCACGTGTTGCACCATAATACGCCACATGATGGCAATAGTAGGTTCCGGCTGCAACTTTCTAATTAATATTATATCTAGGTTCCGGCTGAAACTTTCTAATTAATATTATATCTAATATCAATATCAAACCATAATGTTTCCAATACTTCTGTAGGTTTACAATTATATCTAAAAATAAATAAAAACTAAGATTATATAAAATTTCCTTTAGATATCTCTATATGTTTATAAAATATATTCATAAGTAATCAATATATTACTAATCCCACAATACCAGTATTCAAAGTAACCATTTAAAACTGGAAACGTAGGATTTATAGACTTTCAGATTTACTCACTCTAATAGTTTATTATAATTGCATATTAATCCAGTTTTATAAATCACTATTCTGTATTATGTATTCTATTCTCTTCTCATAATAATGAGACAGATTTTTCGATTTGGCCGATTGATTAAGTGACTCATTACCTTAATTATAAATTGACGTTACTAAAACAGGCAACGACACACTAAGTAAACATACTGGTTAAATTGTTTGTACAGTTCCAAGCGAACTCTTCCGTCTACAATCCTCGTTACACATGATTATATAATCACTCCTGATCAAAAATATAATTTCTAAATGTTTGTACGACGCCAATGGCTTTGGATCCATAAAGAATATGCTGTTGTTTATAAATTATTTCCCAAATCAAAGCAGCCTCGCACTTAGCCTGAAGAATTGGAAATAGATTTTTTTTTTCCATCCTCGTCTTCGATCTTTGTGTATAAACGCGAATCCAAATATCAAGCGTTCCTAATAAATGCTTGCGCTTTTGTAGTAAATGTTTCGCGGCCCCCTAATTACGCTTCATGAACATCAGGACATAAGCCCCTAATCACAAGGTGCACCAGCGAGATATTTCATCAATTTACGACCGAATGGACCGTAACTTAGAGCTTCAGGGTCGCTTATCACCGATGCACCGGGCTAAGCAAATAGAGAAGGAACACTGGTATTAAGAGCGTATATAGGAGGTCACTTGGGGGAGGGAAGGATGAGGGGTACTATCGATTCATTATTTTTGGTAAAAGTGGTATCAGTATTTGCTGACTTGTCAAAATCCATCTCTTCTTTTTCTTTTCTTTATTACCGATAAATAGTGATACGACAGACCATTTTTCATGCCTAGATACTATCACCAGGCGTCAGATTCATGCTGATTCATGGTCAAAACATGAATCTTATTTTTTTTTTTTTAATGATTTGTTCAAGCTTCCCCGCATTAAAAATAAGCTGGTGCCCAACCATAAGCTAAATTTATAATAATTTATGAGGTCAAAAGGAAATAGTTATAAATGGAATTTTGAATTGCAGAAAAAGAGGTTTTTCAAAAATCATGATGGTAAGTGAAGAGGTAATAAATTATTAGACCTAAAGATACATACGACGTGTCTGTTAATATCGGAAATAATACTCTTAAAAGTCATATTCAAAGCAATATATTCGGCAAAATATTTTGAATAATTAAGTGGGTCTTCGATGTCACGAGAAGAGTTCGTAGTTAATTTTTACCTATCTATCTACCCATCTATATGGCTATCAATATGTCACTGTATCTATCATATGTACACATATGCATATAAAATATATAAATATAATACAGTATGTATATATAATCTAAAAATATATGCGTATATATTATATATATATATATATATATATATATATATATATATATATATATATATATATATATATATATATATATATATATATATATATATATATATATATATATTATATATATATACAGTATATTATATGTGTATATATAGATATATGTATATATAATATATATATAATATACATATATACTGTACAGTATATATACATATATATACAGTATATATATATATATATATATATATATATATATATATACATATATATATATATATACATATATATATATATATATATATATATATATATAGTATATATATATATATATATTTATATATATAGAGTATGTATATACATATATATAGAGTATGTATGTATATATATATATATATATATATATATATATATATATATATGTGTGTGTGTGTGTGTGTGTCTGTGTGCGCGCGCGCGTGCGTGTGTGCGTATGTTTATATATAGATTTATATTAATATATATTTGTTTAATTTATATATATACATACATATATATATATATATATATATATATATATATATATATACACATACATACATATATATGCATATCTTATATGTGTATATATACAGTACATATAAACATACATATAAATGTATGAGTATTTATAACTATACGAATGCGTACGATATACATATATACAATGTACATATATACATTATATACATACATACATATATATATATATATATATATATATATATATATATATATATCGAGGTACAAACATACACACAAACACTCATTTGACGACAATCAAAGGTCACAGATATTCGATACAAGATAGAAGGAAGATAATCATAATGCCACTTGAGAAACACTTAACTATACATGTGACCTGTACTTCACATTTGTCGCTATTCATTATTTCTGAAAATAAACTTTCTTTATTCGCTATATTTAGACAATGGGCTTCACTTATTATATTGCAGCAATATACTTATTTAGTGGAATATAATACGATTGTGTTCGTCTTTTATTTACTAGTGTAGCATTTTCAAAACAAGGTGTGATACCACTATTCCTATTAATGCTCAACCTTTCCAGGTGAAATAGAACCAAATTGCGTCTACTAAGTAGTAAATCTTCTCTATGGATAAAATAATAATTTATATCCAACATCCTCAAAGAAAGTAGAGTAAACGGTGACTTTTATAATTTTAGGATAAAAAAAACTTGGGATTGCCATTTTCGAAAGATCTGCGAGAAATGGACCTCTTTAAAAAAGTAAACGTCATAAAAAATATAAGAAATTAACGTGTTTGAATGACAGAGTTGTATTAAGAAGTAATAATTGCATCAATAGATCAGTGAAATATAATAGCCGCTATAATTAAAAATATCTGTGTAAGTAAGGAGTCTAGAATCTAGAAAATACGGCAACTGTCGTCTACTGAAATTTCTAGCGAAAGTGAAGATCCTCCTAAAGAAAGAATCAAGAAAATAGGATGTTTAGTCTTAAAACTTTCTCCTAGACGAAATTGTCTGCTGACTTTAGTCAACAGTTGTTACTAAGCACGTTCTTAACCGAAAATTTTCTTTGTACCCTAAGTACACCGTCACAACTGATCATCAGGCCCTGACAGAAATGGCTCCTTACAGATAAGTGGTTAATCTTAAAGTCTTAGATAAATCTCACGGTCAAGACGATAAATCTCTCGGGTTATCATCCTCTCCATAACTAAGCATTGGGAGATGATAAAGAGTTAGTCACCTTTGATAAGCTTACTGATATAACAATGTATGATGTAATACATAGTCGAAAATTACACACACAAAAATCTCTTGGTGATAAAATTACACTCACCCAAAAGAAAAAAAAAAATATCTAGTGGCGTTCATAATAATATTAATTGCCTGCAATGTAAAAAAAAATAAACGTCATATAACCAGGTGCCATATAAGTTTCTAACAAAAAGTACCAATATTAAGAAATTTTATAAAACAATGCCTTCACAAATATCTTAATATTACCTATAAAACAAAGTATATCAAGCGATATTTTTCCACAGTAACAATAACAAAGGTCTTAATCAGTAGTAACCAAGCTGCGTTTTACATTAATTCCACTCTATCTTGAGGATAAGTGCTTTATCAACAACCTATGTCATTTCTACCAGCAGGGAAGAGTGTCACTTCAATAACATTGATAAAGATATTTACGCAGCGATAAGAGGCTTGTTTCCATTAAGAAAAAAAAAAAAAAAACTTTCTCTTATATGGCGGTTGGACAAATTCACGGTTTTTGTTCCTTCTTTTTTATTAGAGGTTAAACCAGTTCTTACAACATGGCTATTAATACATTTTTCTTACAAATAATGATTAAAATATTATTTACATGGTAGTGTCCATCAATTACCATCAACCGTTCTTATATAATTATATATTTACCATTTTCAAAAGAATTTGTGAATATAGCTAACTTTACACACAAATGAGCTTTAATAATATACACATGAACAACAGTTGTTAATAATATATATATA
>NC_090735.1:58160925-58163425 GCF_036898095.1 Palaemon carinicauda
TATTGACCATCTTTAAAAACCTAACTAACCACTATAGATGTGATAACTTAAAAACATCTTATTGGCCAGGAATCTAAGTGCAGTTAAAACTAGAGATGCAAGAAAGTCAGTGATAATGAAATTATTATTATTATTATTATTATCATTTTTATTATTATTATTATTATTATTATTATTATTATTATTATTATTATTATTATTATCATAAAGTAACGTTCTAAGTCATATACACACCAAAACCTCCGATATTGCTAATTTTCGACAAAATCATCACCAAATTAACAAAACGTTTATAAGTTTATCATAGTCTATACTGCATATTTTGGTTCATCTTCAAATAATAATGAAAAATATAATTCAAATATAATTAACAGCACCCGAAATAAGCGAGTTAAGTCGTTACCTTCGCATTGTGTATGACAAGACAATTTGGTTTAAACCAAGCAAGTAATGAGAGAGATGGTAGTCCAAACTAAGATAAGACAACGCAGAATAACACGTTACGTCAGGTTCCGTGAACGTACTCTTGTTTCAACCCCGCGAGAGTATGAATAATGTAAGTCCGAATTATGCATGGCATCGTAATACAAGTCCACACTACTCCGGATGGCGCATTATGCATTTCCCTTGTTTCAATCTCGGCACCCTGCAGAAAATGTGACGTCATAAACACTGGCTTAAAAGTTTAAAATGTAACTCTTGGTTGCTTGTGATGTCAAACGTAGCACACAAAAACATGTATTGCTTGGGGGGGGGAACTATCTCTCTCTCTCTCTCTCTCTCTCTCTCTCTCTCTCTCTCTCTCTCTCTCTCTCTCTCTCTCTCTCTCGTAAATTTGATTGTCCGTACGTTATGCAACATCAAAACTTACAAATTCCTATTTCTGTTGACTTTATTCCAAAACATTTACCAAAACAAGAAACCCCCCCCCCCACACATATATATATATATATATATATATATATATATATATATATATATATATATATATATATGTGTGTGTGTGTGTGTGTGTGTGTGTGTGTGTGTGAGTGTGTTAGTGTAAAAATTACATACATACCCACATATCGCCAAGATCAGCGAAGCTGTACAATCAGGGCCATCCATAATAGGTTGATTTCCTGTGAACAATCAGACTAGTCTTCCACCATCGCCAATCCGCAGTGGCCACCGTCGTATGAAAACTGGACAAACCCCCGGACATGAATTAAAAAATGTCTGATGCCTTTGTCCTGCACTGAACTAGAAAAGGCTACATTTGTTGGTTTGGTGTTGTTATTATACACATATATGTATATACATCCAGTATAATATATATATCCATATAGATGTCTACAAATACAGTACATAAATACACACATACATATCACATATATATATATATATATATATATATATATACGTATATATATATATGTATATATATATATATATATATATATATATATATATATATATATATGTGTGTGTGTGTGTGTGTGTATAAACCAAGGACTGCATAAGATAGAAATTATCTTCGATTACAGATCTTACAAAATAAAGAGTTTGATATGTTTAAATGATAAAGAAAGATGCTTCACAATACTGTAACTTTTTTTAAAGAGACGATGAAATCAATCAGAACTACAGGGGGACTCAGAAGGCTAGAGAACTTGGCTTTGCCACACCAAACAAGCATTATTTTGCTCCTAACTCCCATGTGTACTTGTACAGAGATGCATTTTCTTCAAATCTAAAGGACTGACCTGTAGTCATACCCAACATGTCTACCAAGTTTCGTTGTTCTTCACAAACACAAAATGAAGTAACAGTATTTTTACCATTTACTAAACATTGCGATTATTTTGAAATTACTGATGCGTAATTATATTTTGATGTACTTTATCCAAGATGTTTTTTTATTAATCATTAAGTTATACCCAATATGATTACCCAGTTTGGTCAAGATCGGTACAGTAGTTTCTGTGTAAAAGTTGTTCACAGTGAAACAAACAAATAAATTAATAAAGTAATAAACAGACAGGGATGAATACATGCCCTTCGCCAAATCTTCGATTTTGGCGAAGGCAATTGAATGATACAATACTCAGCTACCACTATCTTATATCTTATAGCTTACGTGTTGGCAGAGTCTACCACTTATTTTAATCAGCTGCTATTATAGTGTCTCAGTACCCGTTCCAGTTAGAGCCTTGTAACTGCTGTATAATTAATTTACTGACATACACGAATGTCTAAATTGACAACAACAATCACAAATCCTTCTTAATAGTTCCACCATTAATAATAGCCACATCTATTCAGATCTCTATGCCAGCTTCTTTTCTGTGGTAACCGGAGAGCTAATTCATCCACCTTCTATGAAGCTCTTTGTAATAGATAGGGGATCTTTGTCAGAATCTTTAAGTAGGATTACCTTAGCATTACGCTTAGTAACCTTATGCCAGATAACAGTATGAACCATGTTTTAAATATTGGGTTGTGCCATATACACTACCTC
>NC_090735.1:58170925-58173425 GCF_036898095.1 Palaemon carinicauda
ATTTCCAAGTATTTATCTGTATACACGAGTCAAAATTCTATATTACCGATTTCATCATCATCATCATCTACTCCAACTATTGACGCAAACGACCTCGGTTAGATTCCGCCAGTCGACTGTATCTTGAGCTTTTAATTCAATGCTTCATTCATCATCATATACTTCGCGCTTCATAGCCCTTAGCCATGTAGGCTTGGGTCTTACAATTCTTCAAGTGCCTTGTGGATATCAGCTGAACGTTTGTTGAAATAATCTCTCTAGGGGAGTGCGAAGTGCATGCCCAAACCATCTCCATCGACCCCTCATCATGCTATTTAACTCCCAATATCCTTCTGAGGTATTTGTTCTCAAACCTACTAAGTCTATTGGAGATTGTTTCATTATCATACCATGACTCATGTCCATATATTCACACTGATCTCACAAAACTGATGTTTAGTCTGATATTTATAGTAATTTCATATTTCCAAATTTTACTTAACCTAGCCATTGCCCGATTTGCTTTTTTCAATCTTTCACTAAACTCTAATTCTAAAGACCCTGTATTAGAGATCATAGTTGCTAAATATTTAAATGATTCTATCTCATTAATCCTTTATCCTTCCAATACTTCATCTTTTATAGCATAATTTGTCCTCATCATCTCTGTCTATCTTCTATTTATCTTGAGTCCATCCTCGTGTGATATTTCAGGCATTCTGGTTAGCAAGTATTGCAAATCTTGTGGTGTTCTGCTAATAAGGACAGCGTCATCAGCATACTCTAGGTTAGCTAATTTCCTAATACCAATCCAGTCCAATCCTTTTCCACCATCTCCGAGGGTTCTACGCATTACAAGATCCATGAGGAGGATAAACAACATAGGTGACAATATATTCCCTTGGAATACTCCACTGTTCACTGGAAATTCATTTAATAGGACTCCATTAACATTAATTTTGCACTTGCTATGCTCGTGAACAGACTTAATCAAATTCACATATTTAAGAGGAATTCCATAATAACGCAGGACTCTCCACAAAATTGGCCGGTGCACACTATCAAAGACATTTTCTTAGTCCACAAATGCCATCAAAAGCGGATTTCTATACTCTATGCAATGCTGTACAACATGTCTCAAAATGAAAATTTGGTCAGTGCAACTTGTACCTTCTAGAAATCCTACTTGTTCATCTTTCAGCTTTTCAACAACCTTTTTCTCCAGTATCTTTAGAATGAGCCTACTATATTTTCATAACAAATGACGTAATTATTGCAATCAGTCAGGTCTACTTTTGCCATTTTCACAAACACTCCTAACTCCCATTCATCAGGTTTTGTCTTTTCATGCCATATTCGACAAAATAATCTTATAAGTATTCTGTGAGTCACTTCATTTTCGGCCAGTATCATCACGGCAGTTATTCCATTGTATCCAGGGGGTTTCCATCTCTGGA
This sequence comes from Palaemon carinicauda, assembly GCF_036898095.1. Classification (NCBI taxonomy): domain Eukaryota; kingdom Metazoa; phylum Arthropoda; class Malacostraca; order Decapoda; family Palaemonidae; genus Palaemon; species Palaemon carinicauda. The sequence continues at coordinate 58,172,362 of NC_090735.1, forward strand.
GTATTTTAATGATAGCTTCGACTTCAAACACACTGAATTCATTCATGGGCACATCAAGGTCTTCCTCAGCCTCCAGGTATATCAATCAAATTATTCCCTTCGTATCTCCTATTCAGATTTAGATATATCTAAAGATATATATAAAACTATTAAAGGCGTTTTATAAGATGCGTCATTACTTTAACATTGTGTGCTATTGTCCATTGATCGTGTTTGCTATTAAATGTTACTTTTTCTATTTCCGCCTTAAATATCTTTCAGTCTACTTATATCACTCTCTGCGTCCTATCTAGAAACAGCAATGCTCATATTCTCTCTCTCTCTCTCTCTCTCTCTCTCTCTCTCTCTCTCTCTCTCTCTCTCTCTCTCTCTCTCTCTCTCTCTCTCCATAAAACACTTCTTAGGCAGTATAATCTATACATCTGTTTAGTGTGTGTGTGTGTGTGTGTGTGTGTGTGTGTGTGTGTGTGTGTGTGTGTGTGTGTAAGAGGTGTATAAGCTTTTAAAATTTTCTTGAATGGGTGTGGCCTTCTGTCTCTACTTTTTAGATAGTTTCATTCGGTTTCATTAGCTACCTTCCGTGTGATTATATACAAAACTGAGTATGCGACCTATATTGCCAATGATATTTGTCGACAATGGGAGATATTTATCTTGCAGTTTTTGTAACATTTATCCGAAGCACTAAATACTACAATAGAGAGAATCATTTATGCATTTGAAATGATATCAAGGTAATGATCACCAAGCATTTTCTGTATTGGAGCTCTTTTCCTGGTTTTCAAACTTTTAACAATTGGAGAAATATATAAAGATAAATAAAGTTGAATAATGCTCTCCAGAAAAGCCAAATCGCGCCTTTTACGGGTATATTCATTTATTGATATATTCATTTCCTAGAGCTTTTCAGGCTGTGTTTGATATTGATATCAGTAAATTGGATGCAAATAACCATTTCCATGATTTCTATTTCCAGCTTTCAAGAATAGAGATTAAACTAGTTTTACGGGGTTTTTTTTCATTATTCACTATTGATAAAAAATTTCTTCTGTGGGGGAAAACGT
>NC_090735.1:58179470-58189470 GCF_036898095.1 Palaemon carinicauda
AAAAATAAAGAGTTTGATATGTTTGAATGATAAAGAAAGATTTTTTCACAATGCTATAATTTTTTTTAAAGAGACGATGAAATCAACCAGAACTAGAGGGGCACTCAGTAGGCTAGAGAGCTTGTCTTCGCCACACCAAACAAGCATTATTTTGCTCCAAACTCCCCTGTGTACTTGTACATTGATGCATTTTCTTCAAATCTAAAGGATTGACCTGGAGACACATCCCAAATGTCTACCAAGTTTCGTTGTTCTTCACAAACACAAAATAAGAGTAACAATATTTTTACCATTTACTAAACATTGCGATTATTTTGAAATTACTGCTGCGTAATTATACTTTGATGTACTTTATCCAAGATGTATTTTATTAATCACTGAGTTATACCCAATATGATTACCAAGTTTGATCAAGATCGGTACAGTAGTTTCTGTGTACAAGTTGTTCACAATGAAACAAACAAATAAATTAATAAAGTAATAAACAGACAGGGATGAATGCATACCCTTCGCAAAATCTTCGATTTTGGCGAAGGCAATTAAATGATACAATACTCAGCTACCACTGTCTTATATCTTATAGCTTACGCCTTACGTGTTGGCAGAGTCTACCACTTATTTTAATCAGCTGGTATTATAGTGTCTCAGTACCCGTTCCAGTTAAGAGCCTTGTAACTGCTTTATAATTAATTTACTGACAGACACGAATGTCTACATTGACAACAACAATCACAAATCCTTCTTAATAGTTCCACCATTAATAATAGCCACATCTTTTCAGATCTCCTCTATGCCAGCTTCCTTTCTGTGGTAACCGGAGAGCTCATTCATCCACCTTCTATGAAGCTCTTTGTAATAGATAGGGGATCTTTGTCACAATCTTTAAATAGGATTACCTTAGCATTACGCTTAGTAACCTTATGCCAGATAACAGTATGAACATGTTTTAAATATTGAGTTGTGCCATATACACTACCTCTGATCCAAGCCAATCTGGAGTTTGTTATTGTAAAGCCTTCTCTTTTTTTTTCTCTTACTTAAGGAAAAACACAGGAAACAGTTTTCCATTTACTATAAACGTGTAGTGGCTATGTTACATCACCTGTATTTTCTCCTTTCTTTATCGATCTCTACTCTATCTTATCTCCAATTTTATTAATTTTTTAACCTAAAAGTGATTCTTATTCATTTAACACTTAAGTTAGTGTCATGCAAATCTATAAGAAATGGGTAAAGAGGGTTAAAGAAAATATAAAGAAACAGTTACTGTTTACAAATAGCAGATACAATCTGTCGGAGGATTTTAAGTACTTATAATCCAAGTGCTTCTTATTACAAACAAATGCAATAGTTTCTAGTCCACTAAAGAACAAAGGCCTCAGACATGTCCTTATTTATGCCTGGGGTTTGCCAATATAATCACCACGTTGACCATTGCGGATAGGTGATGGGTGGGGAGACTTTGGTCTGATCGCACACAGCCAACCAACCTAGTATGAGTGGCCTTGATTAGTGCAGCTAATTATAGCTTTACTCAAATATAAGTTGTTTTCTTCCATGATAAACATTCCTCGTGTAATAATTTCATACAAACTTGAAATTCAAAAATTACTTTGGGTATTGGCTGATAAATTCTAATATACAATAGGTAAAGATTTGTAAATACTAATGAATGTTAAATAAAACAATAGCTACTGGTAGTTAAAAGATATTAAAGGCTCAAGCTTTAATCAAGTATCGACCGTAAGATTAGATTAACAAAATCCTTAAGAAAATAACTTTTTTTTTTTTTATAAATCAACATAGAATATACACTTACAAATGTTTAGATATAATTTTCAAAATTGCCACTCACTATTAATTCAATTTCACATATTTAAGAATCTAAGAATGAACCGTTGGCTTGCAATTAAATATATTAAAATTAACATGCATATTAATTTCTTATCAAATAATTGTAATTACCTAGACGAATAGAAGAAGACACTTTATTAACAACGAGTGGTACTTGCTATCAACAGATACTGCCCTATTCCACATCTTAGCTTGTAATTCGTTAATGACAAGTAATTACAGCTAACTTCACCATGATGGCTTGTAATGATTCAAATGACGGACCATGAAATGAGAGCCATCCGAATCTCTTTGATCATCGTTTCGGAAACTTGATCACGCCTGGGAAACGAAACTGGTGGAAATGATTGGAATAATGTAAAAATAGATTGATATAAAAGAAAAGAACAAATGTAAAAATGTGAAAGATTTTAATCCACGTATTATCCCTAGAATATCCAAAAGGGTTCAGCTGAATCTCATAGGCAATTATCCCCATCCAATTCTTTTAATCAAATTTTCCATTCGTCATTCAGAGTCTTTTTTTTTTCATATTCATATCTTTTTATTTTAATTGAAAAATGTCTAATTGCATCAATTCAAATTTCGAAGCCAAATAATGAAATTGCACCTAAAGAGAATTCACGATTCGTTTTTCGAAAAGGCCGGAGGATTTGATATTAGAATTGCAATTTCAATGGCATGTTCAGTATGATTTTTGAATAATTCGGTTAGGTCTCTAATATTAAAACAGGAATTAAAAAATAAAATTTAAGAATATGTAGAAAGGTAATTTTCAATCCTTTTGACATTTTTAAATTCATTCTAATCATCTATTATCTCTTCCCAATTAAAGGTTCCAGATATTATGCTCCTTATTCTCATATTTCGAAGGAGTGAGTTAAAAATTACTATTATTCTGTTCTTATATTCATAAAAGTAATAATACCCATGACCAGAATACAAACATTTAAATAACACGCATACACACGCACATACACACACATACACACACATACTGTATATATATATATATATATATATATGAATACATATACAAAAATTGTATACATTATATATGTACAAAATTAATTTTCGTTATACACATATACATACAAATATATACTGTACATATATACATACATACATATACATATATATATATATATAATATATATATACATATATATATATATTATATATATATATATTACTGTATATATTTATACACACAAATAGAATACATATTAGATTACTCGAATTATAATGACTGACCAAGCCTGATATAATGTAAATTTTCCTTACATTAGTTTTCATTTTCTTTATTACGACGATTGAGACATTAACATGAATTTATTTCAATAAATTCCATTTTTCCCCCTTCATGGCATGATGGGGAAATGACAAACTTAAGCATTTTCACATTTTCTCGAGATCTCAAAAGTAGTTTAGAGGTAAAGACCGCACACTTTTATTGAGAGAGAGAGAGAGAGAGAGAGAGAGAGAGAGAGAGAGAGAGAGAGAGAGAGAGGACCTTATCATGAGATTTATTTACTGATGTACCATCATATATTCCGACTAACTGCTTTGCATCTTATTTTTTTCCCGTTTCCCTTCCCTCTTTTTTTTGGTGCGTGTGCTTATCAGGAAAAGAGTGAAGAAAAATGGAGTGTGGTGTGTTATCGCTAGCAGTTTATGTTGACTTTTCTCGAAATTTCTTGAAGCTTAGCGAATAAAATGTGTGTGTTTGCGCAGTAACCTTTACCATTATTATGATTTAAGATATATTATATATATATATATATATCATACACACACTATATATGAATATATATAACATATAACATAAAATATTTATATATTATATATATATATATATATGCTGTATGTATATTTACAATTTATGTAAGTTTAGATAAAACATATAATAAATATTTATATAAGATATCTTTACATAAATATTACATATATAAATATATAAATACACAAAATATATATTATATATATATATATGTATGTATAAAATGTAAATATATATATATATATATATATATACTTCGCATATATTCATAAATTTGCAGTATATACCATATATATATATATATATATACTATATATATATATATATATATACATTGTATATATTCATATATATACAGTACATACCGTGTGTGTGTATATACATATATATATATATATTATATATACATATATATATATATGTATTATATATATATGTATATATATATATATAAATTTATATATATATATATATATATATGAGTGTGTGTGTGTGTGTGTAGAAAAAGAATTACAGGGAAAAATGAAACTAGGAAATATAAGATTGAATCCCTTGACTAGTTTCGTGATAAGGACAGTTTTCATCAGCATACTCTAAGTAAGCCAATTTCCTGTTAACAATCCAGGTCCATTCCTTCTTCACCATCCGCAACTGTTCTATGCATTGTAAAATCCATGAAGACGATAAACAACATAAGCGATAACACATTCCCCTGGAGTAATCCACTGTTCACTGGAAATTTGTCTGATAGGACTCCACTAACATTAACTTTGCCCTTGCTATGCTCATTGAACTTAATCAAATTCACATTTTTTAAGAGGAGCTCCATAATAACGCAGGAATCTCTACAAACTTACCCGGTGCCACACTATCAAAAAGATCTTTCATAGTCCAGAAAAATGACATCAAAAATATGATTTCTATATCCTGCACATTGCTGTACCAAACATACACACACACCCTTATATTTATTCATATATATATTATTATATATGTGTGTGTGTGCATGTATTTATATATGTGTATATATTATAAACTGTATATATATATATATATATATATATGACCCCGTCTGTTTGTATAGAACATAAATAAAGAGGATTAAAAAAGTCTCGAGTTTACTAACAATAAAAATTTAAAAAATTGAAAGGAAGGAGTCGTCCAATATTTTAAGACTTTTTATTACTACACGTATCTAGTTGAGAAAATCCAAGAAATTGATAATATGGCATCTAAAAAGAAGGTAAGTACAGATTATATATATATTTATATATATATTATATATAATTATTATATATATATAATATGTGTGTGTATTGGGGATTAGGGGTTTAACGTGCAACTGCAATGTGAAAAGATAAACTGTGCTAATTGAATAACTAGTCAAAAGATTTAATAAAAAAAATAATTTTTGTCAAAGTTTAGACATCCACAAAATTCCAAAGATAAACAACAACGCAATACACGTTAAGAGTGTTTACCGATACGACGAAATTTCAAGAATAAAGAAACTCCAAAAAGAAAATGGGAATGAGGTGCTTATAATCAGAGAAAACTTCAGGTACGCAATATGTCAGTGGCCATGAACTGATAATTTAATTAATATAAACTTCGCGTACTAGCTTCTGATCAAAACATATTAATTTATGTTTATTGTGTGTTGTATACAGTATATGAATCATGAACACACACACACAGACACACACACATATATTATATATATATATAATCTGTGTGTGTAGTATACATGTGTATAAATAATATACATATACTTTATGTACATATTTATATATACCTATGTATATAAATATGCATATATATATATAATATATATATATATATATGCATAAAACTCACAGGGAAGTGTAAATGTAAGATTGAATCCTGACTAGTTTCGTTATTGTTCTTTAACGTGGTGAAAGAGCTATGAAGACAAACTAGTCATGTTTCTTATGGTTCTTTGCACACACAGACAAGTGTGTGTGTATATAGATATATATATGTATATATATATATATATATTATAAATATTATATTTGGTAGAATCATTTAAATATTTAGGAACTATGATCCACAATGTCAGGGGTATTTAGTTTTGTCAACGCGTACATTTATTATCGTAGCACGCTTAACCTTTTATAGTCCCATAGGTTGTCGTAAGTAATAAATACACAATTTTTCTTAATTTTGTAGGTATCAAGGTCTCTTCACAGGATGATTTATGCTATATTGCTACAAGAACTTGGTAATAGATATCTTTAAAATACACATCTCGTTCAGGAGAAGCGAACCCTGGCACACGGGAGTAACCAAAACACATTAGTGTGGGAAAAGATGGCAGAAATGGTAGGTGGAGTTAAACACAAGAACTTGCTGTACAGTAAGGTTGTGGCTGGATGCACTTTTTCAGAGCGAGGACACTGGTGCCTTCCTGGAAAGTTCTCCTGGTACTGGTGCCCTCCTGGAAAGTTCTCCTGGCACTGGCATAATTCTAGAACGTTTTCCTGGCACTAGCGCCCTCCTGGAAAATTCTCCTGGCACTGGCGCCCTCCTGTGAAGTTCTTCTGGCACTGGCGTCATGTTGGAAAGTTTTCCTGGCATTGGCACCATATTAGAAAGTTCTCCTGGCACTGGTTGCCCTCCTGGAAAGTTCTCCTGGCACTGGCGTCATCTTGGAATGTTCTCCTGGCACTGGCGTCCATCTTGAAAAGTTCTCCTGACACTGGTGCCCTCCTGGAAAGTTCTCCCGGCACTGGCATAATTCTAGAACGTTTTCATGGCACTGGCACCCTCCTGGAAAATTCTCCTAGCATTGGCGCCCTCCTGGAAAAATTCTCCTGGCACTGGTGCCGTCCTGTAAAGTTCTCCTGGCACTGGCGCCATATTGGAAAGTTCTCCTGGCACTGGCGCTCTACTGGAAAGTTCTCCTGGCACTGGCAACCTCCTGGAAAATTCTCCTGGTACTGGCACCCTCCTGTAAAGTTTTCCTGGCACTGGCCCCATCTTGGAAATTTTTCCTAGCACTGGCGTAATCTTGGAAAGTTCTCCTGGTACTGTCGCCATATTGGAAAGTTCTCCTGGCACTGGCGGCCTACTGGAAAGTTCTCTTGACACTGGCACCCTCCTGGAAAATTCTCCTGGTACTGGCGCCCCTCCTGTAAAGTTTTCCTGGCAATGACCCCATTTTGGAAATCTCTACTGGCACTGGCGCCTTACTGGAAAGTTCTCCTGGCACTGTTGTCATCTTGGAATGTTTCTCCTGGCACTGGCGCCACATTGGAAAGTTCTCCTGGCACTGGCGCCCTACTGGAATGTTCTCCCGGCACTGGCACCCTCCTGGGAATTTTTCCTGATACTTGGCGCCCTCCTGTAAAGTTTTCCTGGCACTGGCTCCATCTTGGAAATTTCTTCTGGCACTGGTGCCCTACTAGAAAGTTCTCCTGGCACTGGTACCCTCCTGGAAAGTTATCCTAGAAACTGGCACCCTCCTGGAAAGTTTTCCTGGCACTAGCGCCATCCTGGAACGAGGTGTATCAGGAATTCGTGTGCCCAACTGTACATGATTTCATTGGCCATTTGATAGTCATCTGCGGAAATTATGTTGAAAACAAAGACTCAGTATCCTTAAGAAAAATTACGTCTTTTTATGGCTCAGCATAAGCCTTAGATCGAACTGTATTTCATGTAAAAATCTAATCTGATTTAACACTCCCATGAGTTTAACTGTAAAGAATTATTTCTATAATGTAGTTTTCGTTCAATTGCCGAAAAAAAAAATACTTTTAACATTGAATTTTATATTTATTTAGCTATCTATCCATCTTATACACAAAAAAATATGATTATGACAATAGATATTTCAACTTAATATTTTAGCTATGATGCACAAAAATAAATATTACCACAAACAAAATTTCTAAAGGATATAATAAACCCTACCCACCCACACACATAAAATGCAAACAGGAAAAGAAATTAAATACCGTCATGCTTTTGATTTTTGTCTCTTGTTCTTTACTGTAAAAACAAAGGAAAAACCATAAAAAAACATTACCTCCATTAAAGGATTAGGGATGGTGATGGGTATGGTTTTCCCACCGACGAGCAGAGTCCGTATCTATAATCATTTGTAATCAAGATGTTGAGGTAATCGTAAATTGCAATGATCTCATGCGCGTTGTTGAAATTTCATTTTCTCACCCATATTTACTGTTTTCTTTACTTTTCTTCTATGTCATCTCTGTATTCTTATAAGTTGCTTGCATACATGCATTTTTTTTTTTTATTAATGTTCGTTCATTCGTTTATGATTGTCTACAAAATGGGAGAGCTTGTCCCTAGACAGAGAATTTCCAAGTATTTATCTGTATACAAGAGTCAAAATTCAATATTATCGATTTCATCATCATCATCATCATCTACCCCACCTACTGACGCAAACGACCTCGGTTAGATTTCGCCAGTCGACTCTATCTTGAAATTTTAATTCAATACTTCATTCATCATCATATACTTCGCGCTTCATAGCCCTTAGCCATGTAGGCCTGGGTCTTACAACTCTTCAAGTGCCATATCAGCTGAACGTTTGTTGAAATAATCTCTCTTGGGGAGTGCGAAGTGCATGCCCAAACCATCTCCATCGACCCCTCATCATGCTATTTAACTCCCAATATCCTTCTGAGGTATTTGTTCTCAAATCTACTAAGTCTATTGGAGATTGTTTCATTATCATACCATAAACTCATCTCCATATATTCACACCGATCTCACAAAACTGATGTTTAGTCTGATTTTTATACGTAATTTTCATATTTCCAAATTTTACTTAACCTAGCCATTGCCCAATTTGCTTTTTTCAATCTTTCACTAAACTCTAATTCTAAAGACCCTGTATTAGAGATCACAGTTGCTATATATTTAAATGATTCTACCTCATTAATCCTTTATCCTTCCAATACTTCATCTTTTATAGCATAATATGTCCTCATCATCTCTGTCTATCTTCTATTTATCTTGAGTCCATCCTCGTGTGATATTTCAGGCATTCTGGTTAGCAAGTATTGCAAATCTAGTGGTGTTCTGCTAATAAGGACAGCGTCATCAGCATACTCTAGGTTAGCTAATTTCCTAATACCAATCCAGTCCAATCCTTTTCCACCATCTCCGAGGGTTCTACGCATTACAAAATCCATGAGGAGGATAAACAACATAGGTGACAATATATTCCCTTGGAGTACTCCACTGTTCACTGGAAATTCATTTAATAGGACTCCATTAACATTAATTTTGCACTTGCTATGCTCGTGAACAGACTTAATCAAATTCACATATTTAAGAGGAATTCCATAATAACGCAGGACTCACCACAAAATTAGCCGGTGCACACTATAAAAGACTTTTTCTTAGTCCACAAATGCCATCAAAAGCGGATTTCTATACTTTAAGCAATGCTGTACAACATGTCTCAAAATGAAAATTTGGTCAGTGCAACTTGTACCTTCTAGAAATCCTACTTTTTCATCTTTCAGCTTTTCAACAACCTTTTTCTCCAGTATCTTTAGAATGAGCCTACTGTATTTTCATAACAAATGACGTAATTATTGCAATCAGTCAGGTCTACTTTTGCCATTTTCACAAACACTCCTAACTCCTCCATTCATCAGGTTTTGTCTTTTCATGCCATATTCGACAAAATAATCTTATAAATATTCTGTGAGTCACTTCATTTTCGGCCAGTATCATCACGGCAGTTATTCCATTGTATCAAGGGGGGTTTCCATCTCCGGAGTATTTTAATGATAGCTTCGACTTCAAACACACTGAATTCATTCATGGGCACATCAAGGTCTTCCTCAGCCTCCAGGTATATCAATCAAATTATTCCCTTCGTATCTCCTATTCAGATTTAGATATATCTAAAAGTATATATAAAACTATTAAAGGCGTTTTATAAGAAGCGTCCATTACTTTAACATTGTGTGCTATTTTCCATTGATCGTGTTTGCTATTAAATGTTACTTTTCCATTTCAGCCTTAAATATCTTTGTCTACTTATATCACTCTCTGCGTCCTAGCTAGAAACAGAAATGCTTATATTCTCTCTCTCTCTCTCTCTCTCCTCTCTCCTCTCTCTCTCCTCTCTCTCTCTCTCTCACCATAAACACTTCTTAGGCAGTATAATATATTCATTTCTGTTATTTTCTTCTTTTTTGTGTGTGTGTGTGTGTGTGTGTGTGTGTGGGAAAAGTGTATATGCTTTTAAAATTTTCTTGAATGGGTATAGCCTTCTGTCTCTATTTTTTAGATAGTTTAACTCGGTTTTATCAGTTACCTTCCGTGTGATTATATATAAAACTGAGTATGCGA
>NC_090735.1:58216970-58219470 GCF_036898095.1 Palaemon carinicauda
AGTAACAACTGTCATCGTCAATATAAGCAGGGAAGTAGCAACTGTCATCGTCAATATATGCAGGGAGGTAACAACTGTCATCGTCAATATAAGCAGGAAAGTAACAACTGTCATCGTCAATATAAGCAGTGAAGTAGCAACTGTCATCGTCAATATAAGTAGGGAAGTAGCAACTGGCATCGTCAATATAAGCAGCGAAGTAGCAACTGTCATCGTCAATATAAGCAGGGAAGTAACAACTGTCATCGTCAATATAAGCAGGGAGGTAGCAACTGTCATCGTCAATATAAGCAGGGAAGTAACAACTGTCATCGTCAATATAAGCAGGGAAGTAGCAACTGCCATCGTCAATATAAGCAGGGAAGTAACAACTGTCATCGTCAATATAAGCAGGGAGGTAGCAACTGCCATCGTCAATATAAGCAGGGAAGTAACAACTGTCATCGTCAATATAAGCAGGGAAGTAGCAACTGTCATCGTCAATATAAGCAAGGAAGTAGCAACTGTCATCGTCAATATAAGCAGGGAAGTAGCAACTGTCATCGTCAATATAAGCAGGAAAGTAACAACTGTCATCGTCAATATAAGCAGTGAAGGTATTGCTGTCATCGTCATCTTAAGCACAGAACTAACAACTGTCGTCGTAAATATAAGCAAGAGAGTAGCAACTGTCATCGTCAATGTAAGCAAGGAAGTAGCAAGCGTCATCGTCAATATAAGAAGGAAAGTTGGAACTATCAACGTCAATATAAGCAGTGAAAGTATTGTTGTCATCGTCAATATAAACAGAGAAGTAGCATCTGTCCCCTACAATATACTCAGTGAAGGGAATGCTATACCCCCTAGTATTTGCAGTGAAGATATTAGGGTAAAGCATAGTTTTTGCAGTATAGATATTAGACATGAACAGTATTTGCAGTGAAGGTATTACTGTCATCCATAGTAGTTTCAGTGGAGGTGTTGTCATCTGCAGTATTTGTAATAACGGTGTTACTGTCATCTACAGTATTTCTAGTGAAGGTATTACCGTAACCTATAGTAATTGAAATGAAGGTATTAGTGTCACCCATAGTATTTGCAATGGAAGGATTACTGTCACAAACAATATTTACAGTGAATTTGTTGCAGTCTTTTAGAATATTTGCAGTGAAGGTGTTACTCCCCACCAGAGTATTCACAGTGACGGTATTACTACCATCCACCCATCCATAGTATTAGCAGTAAAGGTGTTACTATCCCTTTTACTATTTGCAGTGAAGCATTACTGCTATCAGTAGTATTTTTGGCGGGGATGTTACTGTCATCTACAGTATTTCCAGTGGTACTTGCAATAAAGGTGATACTCTCCTCCTCACTATTTGCAGCAAAGGTGTCTCTACCGTATACTCTACGTTATTTCCTGTGAAGGTATCACTGTCCCTCAAACTATCTGAAATGAATGCGTTACTGTTATCCATAGTATTTGCAGTGAAGGCATTACTGCCATCCATCGTAATTGTAGTGAAGGTGTTACTGCCATCTAAAATATTTGCAGTGAATGTGTTGCAGTTACTCATAGTTGGCCTAAGTGCAGTGAAGGTATTGCTGTCACCCATAATATATGCAGTGAAGGTATTACTGTCATCCACAGTATTTGCAGTGAAGGTGTCACTGTCCTCTCCCCTATTTACAATTAAAACCTTAATGCCATCCTTAGTAATTACTACGTTCATGTTACGGTCAGTGAAGTTGTTAGAGTCAGTCATTCACATTATATGCAGTGAAGGTGTTAGTGTCATCCGTAGTATTTGCATTCAATTGACAATTTATTTCAACCTTAGTCTGTCAACAGATATGATTTGCTGTGTTTTGATTTATAGCTTGACTGTGGTAGCATATGTGGATGATGTGTTATTTTATTCAACATTGTACATGCTCTAGTCTGTGATTAGGTCTCATAATCAAATGTAACAAAATATCCACTTCACTATTTCTTCCTCAATCGTTTCACCCTATCTACAGGGATATCTCTTTCTAATTTATTAAATTCTCTATACATTTCCTATCTCTCACTACCAATCTACCCGAGTCCTATCGCTTAACTGCGTTGGAAAAAGCCTCATATTTTCCTTTTCAAAATGTTCCCTAATGTAATAATTGAAAGTTTGTTATCCCTTTTCGTATGAAACAACTCGATTACCTTCTGGTACAGAGTTACTTGGCAGTATCCTTTCTCCAAGCTTAGGACAGTCTTAATATGGGAATGAAAGGTTCAACGCAAAAATTAAGTATATATATTTGCATATATAAAGGGTATGTATTCATGTATGTTCTAGTTATCAACTGTTGTACCTAATCACATGCATCAACTGACAATTTTCAAAAACTCTTTATGGGATTCCACCATAATTATATTACGGTTTGAAAGGCCTCAACGATAGAATTAGCATTTAACAGTTTTGCGTAAGTTTGGTATAGTTCATCATTATTACATTATACATTATTCTCATCAAAATTTCCA
>NC_090735.1:58224470-58229470 GCF_036898095.1 Palaemon carinicauda
GTATAACTTTTTATTTTCCTGGTTTGCTAAACTCATTGTTTAATAGCCATAGAAAACTTTATCAAATATTCATAACAGTAAGAGCTGCTTCTGTTAACCTCACTGTGATATAGAATTATTTTTTTTTAAATTGAGTGCCATATTAGCTATTTTCAATCAAATTGATAAATTTCAATTTGGCTTTCTTAGTTTATCCAAATTTAACAATATTTTATCAAAGAAAATTATTATGTTTTCAAAATAAGAAACTTTCAAAGAAACGACTATGTAGAGGTTAGGTTTATGCAATAGAGATATTTCTTCAAAATGGTTATATATTTGAAATCCGAATTGTTTTCTGAACAAGCAATCAAGTCCTATTCCTTTTGATTTCAGCTTTACCTCTTGAAGTATAAAATGTTTCAAATTTATCATTATTACGTCATATTTGTACACAGGTAAGTCAATACGTATAAAAAACAACCTTGATTAATAGCTTTACTTAGAGATATAAATTTCAATTCAATTCCCTTAACCAAAGAAAAGGGGAGTCACTAACACGGAAAAAAAAAATAAAAAGGTTACTAAATATATTAACACAGGAAAAAATAAATAAAAGCTAAAAATAAAAATATAATAGTGGATTACAGAAACATCTATAAGAGTAAAGCAGTGAGAAATGACTTGAAATGTAAGAAATATTAAAATTATTTGTAGTGTTCAATATTATTTATTTTTCCTATGAGTTAGTGTAATAAAACAATAAGCACTAAAAAGTAACTCCCCATGGGAAAGATAAATAGCACTTCAGTAAATATAGAAAAGGAGGAATGAATTAGTTACGATATTTTCAATAATTATGCCTTTCACGTTTCTTTTTTTTTTCGATGTCGTTAAAATACTTTGTGGTCGGACCGATCGCGAATCAACAGACAGATATATCACTCCCATTCGACATTGCAACAGACAAAACAGAGGAATATCTGGAATACAAAGCAACAATTGTTAGAACCAGAACTATCTGACAGAGGATCAAATGTTCTTGTTTTAATGCTGATGATTGAGTTTCTGTGTCTTTTGAGTGACGCATGTAAAGGGGGTTTGCTATCCCCGAATAAAAAAAAATGGCTAAAGGTTAGGGGAAATTCGGTTTGATATACAAGGGTTCCGGACCCACCATTTAAATGCAAACATTTTATTTCTTGATGCGTATAATAGCAATTTGAATTGCAAACGAAGTTTGGGGTTACTTCGAATTATGGTCTCCATATTTGCTTCCGAAAAAAACGTCAAGTTTTGTTTACAATGGCCAATAACTATCTTGATTACATAAACTAATCCAAAGAGATTTAGCTCAAAATTGTTGGTGAAAAGAGAGATGAAGTAGACGAGAGAAAAATGTTGAAGCGTAGGGACTTAATGTAACTGTGGGGTTAAGATCAATCTTCGTAAACATTTAAATTCCCAAATACTTATACAAACACTAATCATTTGCGTATAAAATGTTACAGTAAACGACAGGCTGTCGTTGCTGTGAAAAAAAAAAAAATGTTGATTTGGAAATGTCAAACCAGCATCAAGATAATTTCTGTAGAAGTAATGTTAACTGGAAATACTTTTTAAAAAAATATATCATTTGAAAAAGATAGAACGTAACTGTGTGTGTATACGTGCGCACGCGTGTGTGTGTGTGTGTGTGTGTGTGCGTGTGTGAAAGTGTATATGCGCGGGTGTGTGTGAGTGTGTATGCGCGCGCGAGAGAGAGAGAGAGAGAGAGAGAGAGAGAGAGAGAGAGAGAGAGAGAGAGAGAGAGAGATTCAGAGGTATTTTACTGCCTCTAAATAAAACTTACTATTCAAACCTAGTAATTAAATTCTTTGGTAATGACAATTAGTACAACAAAACTACCTTCTTCATAGATAGATAAAACCAAGGGTTCTGTTTTAATTAAATGTTATTCTGATAACCTATTTAAGAACATATCCTGCTGTACTTTTATAGATTACATTGTTAAAGTTGAGTATCTGGCTTAATCTTTTTAAAATTTGTAATATTATGTACCATACAAAGTTCCAAATGTTTTACCAGTTTCTATCCAATATATCCGTCAAAAATTAAAGAGATATCTAATAAAAATTTAATTTTACTACAATTATACGGAAAATTCCAACCATTTCTCAGCGTGATTCACTTATTATCGATTATGATTTCTACAGTATATTCGTATGTGTATTTAAAATATCCACTCTTTAAACATATCACAAATATTTATTCATACTTTAAATTTAAAGAAAGATAAATGAAGGAAAAGTAATTTTCAGGAAGAGAAAAAGATCTTTGATTATTTCTGCGTCAATATCCTCCTCAAAAAATTCATTACTGTTTTCAGGAGGAAGAATGTGTTTACTTTCATTTCGATCTCAGTTTCTCATTATTTCCGCTGCTTATGAGACACATCACGTCGTGGAATCAGCCATCTCATTTTGTTATATTTCTGAGAGAGAGAGAGAGAGAGAGAGAGAGAGAGAGAGAGAGAGAGAGAGAGAGAGAGAGATTGGTGTTCATTATTCGACCCATCTCCCATTATGAATCTATTCAAATTGCTCAGAAGTAGTTAGTTTAGAATTAAATGGTGGTTTGAAAAAATTTATCTATAAAACTGTTCATTGATGTGTATAATTAAATATAAACAACAACAACAACAACAACAACAACAAGAGCACTCAAACTAATAACAAAAAACATTAATTGTGTCAATAATGCCATGTTACACAACGTCTATCAATCAATCAAATGGAATTTTCATATTGCTTTCATTTCCCATGTCATGAATTCTTCCACCAGATTGTCTATGACTTCCTAAGTATTTAAGCACCAAAATAGTAATAATTTAACTGGGGAAATCTACCTTCACGCCAATAGAATCAAAGCTACCATAATGAAATGTTATTAATGATAGTGTACATTTATTAAAGTACAAAAATATTTAAAGAGCATATTACTTAAGCACCTTTTGTGTACCCTATATTGATACAGAAATAAAACTGACCTTTAAAAATTACCTTTGTATAAAGAGAGGAGAATATAGAGGAGATAATGAATACTTAATCAAAAGAATTTAGAGATAATGAAGATGTAACTAAAAGAATTTAAAGATAATGAGAATGTAATTCCCGAAGATTGTCTGTGATAAATCCTTTTACCCCATTTACACCAATTACTTTTACATACAATTAGGATAAAAGTGTGTAATTAATCCAATATTGATAATATGAGCTCTTAAATAAACAAGGATCTGGATCTAGGACTAAATAAAATCATATTTATATATGAAACTGGAAGACCAAGACTTACAATGCTGAGGACTATGAAACGTGAAGTAAGAGATGATGAATAGAGAAGTATAGATTAAAAACCTCAGAATAGGTCTGGAAAAATCTAACCGAAGCCCTTTGCGTCAATAGGAGTGGGAGATGATGATGATGATGATGATGATAGGATGAAGATGATAAAACTGATCTTCAAATCAAGCCCAATAACATCTTTATCAGTTATGTTCCCGCCGCTAATATTCTTCTTGGAACTCATAGCATGTCTTTTCCCAATGGGATTACAGAACCAAGTACTTCTCTGCTGATAATTTGAGGAAAGCCTAAGGGGAAAATTAATTAACTCCATTTCTTAATCAGCGGTGGTCACATTTGGCATCGGGAGTTGAAGGTGGTGGGGAGGAATACTGGGAGTAAGTGAAACGTGAATAAGAAAAGTTTGGAGTAGAGAGAGAGAGAGAGAGAGTTTAATTTGATTAGAAAATGAGGAAAAGGTTGAAGTGAATCGTAAAATTCTGCGTTTTACACAGAAATCTGTGGAACAAATTGAAAAGAGATGAGGAGGAGAATTAGACATAGTAAGAAGAATGATGAGGGAAAGCAGGAGGCAGAAGAGGAACAGTCGGAATTATTTTAGTAACGAAAGAAGAGGTGAATGAGCAGTAAGATGATAAGGAGAAGTCACAATTAGTAAGAGAAGCTGTAGACGAAGGTGTATATTAGAAAGAATAAGAAAAAGAATACTTAGAAAAGGAAGTATCACAAACAGAAAAAAAAACTAGATATGAGAGGACCAATAACTTGGAAAGGGGATAAGTGGAAGGATGAAAAATGTATATGAAAGACAAATGTCGTTAGGACTTCATAGCAGTGTCTTTCTCTCTGTACAGTTGGACACAAGTATTCTTGGTACTCCTTGCTCTAAGTATACACTGTCAAATCCTTACTGCATGTGATTAACAAAACAGATATTGTAAGGAAACATGACCGAGATAGTGAGCAGGGCTATACACAGGAACTAGCTGTGCAGTAAGGTTGTTAGACTTTAACATCAATTTGATAAAAAATATTTGGAAAATATTGATTTCTATACAATTTCCTTTACTTGATTAAGAAATATATGCAACAAGTATCAGACAATTATCAATATTGTTTATAATCTATATACTACTGTAATTATCAAAGAATGAAATACACACACATACACACACAAATAAATATCTATCTATTTATCTATCTATGCTATTATATATATATATATATATATATATATATATATATATATATATATATATATATATATATATATATATATATATACACATATGTATATATATATATATATATATATATATATATATATACACATATGTATATATATATATAAATATATATATATATATATATATATATATATATATATATATATATATATATATATATATATATATATAAAAAAAATATATTAGGAGAAAATATTCCGATTTGATGTTATTTATCCTGATAGAAACAAACAGCAATATCATATGTAAATATTTGGTCCCACTTCTAGCATCGGTAGTATAATGGATTTATGAATAAAAACAAAAGTGAGGTAGGTTATAGGTTTCGGGTTATTTTCCTATCATATGAATATTTTTTCCCTTTCTATAGGATCGATGTCATCTCGTAACATTATTACAAAAAATATTT
>NC_090735.1:58234470-58244470 GCF_036898095.1 Palaemon carinicauda
AAATAAGAAATTAAGATCAGATCTCCTAAAATAAGCATATATAATCAAATATGATAAGCAAAGAGTGTAAATTGATAAGACAATAACAAAAGAAAAGATACAAAAAAAGGACCGGATCTGCACAAACACGAAGTGGTCATGATGTGGCTAAGGGTTGGAGGAAGCGATTGACTGATAGAATCTTCAGGTCGATGCATAATTTCCTCTTAAAAACGAGCGAGGGCGTAGCTATATAAGTGATGAATGTCTTGTGGCTTCTAATTAGAGTAAATCTATTGGGCGAAATAAGGCCTCGATGCATGATCTGCCTACAGATAGAAAGCTTACCGCGCCTCTTTGCATGAGACAAATGCCGCCGTTATAAAGTGATCCCACTCATAATTCTCGGGAGATGATTTAATCTCCGTGGAGAGAGAGAGAGAGAGAGAGAGAGAGAGAGAGAGAGAGAGATATTACCTTTACCAATGAAAGTTATGTAAAACTCACTGCATATGGATGCAAACAGTATTAATGTTAGCCTGTAAGAAACCAAAAGCGAAATATTTCATAAGCATGGGATATTAATTATATATACACTGACATATACACACACAACATACATAAATATATTATATACATACATACATAATATACATACAGCATATTTCTTTATACACACACACACACGCACACACACACACACACACATATATATATATATATATATATATGTGTGTGTGTGTGTGTGTGTGTGTGTGCTCGATTGTTCATACGATCAGTCCCTTATCCCAAAAGACTCAATCTTATAATATCCACCTATCCACTGCTTCCAAGCAATTTCTTAATGAAAAGGGAGAGATTTGACAAAATGCTCGACATCATCAGACTTGCGCATCACCCTTCCGGCAACGTATTTGGAGGAGATGAACGAGAGCGAACAGGATGCTGCGAAGCAGGAAATGGCCGATGAAAAGGGGGAGAGAGAGAGAGAGAGAGAGAGAGAGAGAGAGAGAGAGAGAGAGAGAGGGGGGGGGAGGGAAAAGGATAGGAAGAGAAGAAGAGGTCGATAAAACACAGCCACGACGGGGAATAAAAATAATTAATTTGAACATCTGAGCTATTCCCTCGGGTGGAGTAAGTGCCTCGGTTGCCCCCTTTCCTCCTTCTCCCCGCGATCATCCGTTTCCCCTCGCGTGGGTCTTCGAAAGGGGATATAGGTTAAAAAAAAAAAAAAAAGGAAGGGGAAAAGGAGTATGATAAGAATTTCGATGCTAAGACAAGAGGGGAGGCGGAGAGGGGGAAAATTGCAGGGATAAAAACATAATTATAATGATGATGGAGAGAGAGAGAGAGAGAGAGAGAGAGAGAGAGAGAGAAGGGGGGTAATATGAGATGACCGTTGAATTAGAAAAATTACCTAGAAATCAGATACAAAGTAATGAGAGTAATGATTTTTATTTGATTAAAAGTGCAATGAAATTTAACCCAGAAGGAAACTTGTAATATTACTGCTGTAATGGTGTAGAAAATAATTTTCTATTTGATATCAGGTAAAAATTATGCGGTCCAGAATATGCAGTAAAGGTCTGCAATGAATTTTGTTAATTTATTAACTCGTTCTAAAATAAGATAATCTTCGCACATGCTTCAGCACTTGAGTTTCAATGTTATTAACTTCTTTAGTTTTAAGGGCTTCACTAAAGCTTTCTAAGAGCTTTCAAATATTAGGTAAAACTTATGGAACCGAGAAAAGGCAAATACTAACTGAAATCTGTTTAAGGCTGCGATTTTAACATATACATTTGTAAGATAATACTAACATTCTAAGAAAAAAGGTAAAAATTGATAGCTAAAAACTTCATGTCTGCTTAACTCAGATCTCAAAATCAACATATGTTCTTTTAACTTTGTTACCGTTTAAAAACTAATAATTCTTTTACCAAAATCTACAGAAACAATGAACCAATACCTTTACTAATGAGAGACTTTAGTTAAAATGTGTGCGAGGTGCCTTTTCGGTATTGACAGAGAGGCAAGGTGAATACAAGTAAAGTCTTTTTTTAACAGATAACAAGCTTATCTACAAGCAGTTCAGAGCAAGAATGTCTCAAAAGAATCAAACGTGAAACATGAGATGGCAAGCTTAAACAGGTTGTTCTATATTCAGGGACGGAGAAAGCGAGATATAAAAAAGCAAAAGCATTACAGTGTGTGAGCGTGTATGAAACACTTGTGGTGCTTGGCTCTCCTCTCTAAATATACATACATGTGAAATAGGACGCCCTGTTTTAGAGAGGTGAACTATAGGCATGTCATCTTGCAGGAGATATGCAGGTTTTAGGCAATCAGTGGAGAGCCAGTCTTCATCCCCATGAATGTTAATTAAGAAAACCTTCAGAGTGTCCGATGGATCACAAGGAAAGGGATAAGGTGTTGTCAGTGGTGCCTTGCTAGTGTCGTTGCCCGGGAAGACGTACATTGCCACTATAAATATTTCAGCATGTGTTACTACGATGCCTCTAAGTCTGGCGTCATGTAGTGAATTTTCCCACAATGTGACGTAGACAGTATTATTATTATTATTATTATTACTATCCAAGCTACAACCCTAATTGGAAAAGCAAGATGCTATAAGCCCAGGGGCTCCAACAGGGAAAAATAGCCCAGTGAGGAAAGGAAATAAGGAAATAAATAACTGAAGAGAACAAATTAACAATAAATCATTCTAAAAAAAAAGTAATGTCAAAAGAGATATATCATATATAAACTATTAACAACGTCAACAACAAATATGTCATATATAAACTATAAAAAGACTCATGTCCGCCTGGTCAACAAAAAAGCATTTGCTCCAACTTTGAACTTTTGAAGTTCTACTGATTCAACAACCCGATTAGGAAGATCATTCCACAACTTGGTAACAGCTGGAATAAAACTTCTAGAGTACTGCGTAGTATTGAGTCTTATGATGGAGAAGGCCTGGCTATTAGAATTAACTGCCTGCCTAGTATTACGAACAGGATAGAATTGTCCAGGGAGATCTGAATGTAAAGGATGGTCAGAGTTATGAAAAAATCTTATGCAACATGCATAATGAACTAATTGATCGACGGTGCCAGAGATTAATATCTAGATCAGGAATAAGAAATTTAATAGACCGTAAGTTTCTGTCCAACAAATTAAGATGAGAATCAGCAGCTGTGTGTGTGTGTATAAAGAAATATGCTGTATGTATATGTATGTATGTATATAATATATTTATGTATGTTGTGTGTGTATATGTCAGTGTATATATAGAGATTGTTCGAGGATGTTGCAGACGGAAGAAATTCAGCAGTGACGACAAATGGGTCGCCATACACCATTTCAGCTGCAGAGACATCCAGGACATCCTTACTCCTTAGGAGTGGTCCTTAATCCCAGGACGACCTAGGAAAGCTGATTAAACCAGTTGGAGTCATTGCAGGGGGGACATAAAAGCTGCTTCGAGGGCGCGATGAAAATGTTCAACCATTTCCTTGACTGCAGAGTTATAGGCGGTTGTCTGATGTGGGGCGATGCCCAGAGATTTGCTCATGATGTCCACAATTGAGAGGTAAAACTGATACCCCTATTATAAGTAATTTGCTCAGGGATACCAAATCTTGCCACCCTCCCTGAGAGTAAAGTAGATATATATGGGGCGGATATTGCAGTTTGCATGAGAATGGCTTAAGGTCAACGAGCAGAGCTGTCAATGACTAAACAAGTAACGTTGTCCTTATGATGAGGTATGGGACCTACTACGTCAACGTGAGTGTGGGAAAGGTGCCCACTTTTGAATCCGTGTCTCGAGATATTTTAAAATTTGACATGAAGTACAGGCACGGATTAAATCCTTAACATCCTTAGCAATGCCGTATCAAATTAATTTCGTCTTCAGTAGCTGTGCAGTAGATCGGCACGAGGGATGCGAGAGGAGAGGCCATGGATGAAATCAAACACCTGACAGCACATAGGGGCAGGTATCCATGGTTGTGGTAAACTAGTACTGAAAATTTCAGAGGGTGGTGGTGTTGGAGTTGTCGAGGGGGGTGTCTTCCCAATGGAGGTATGTGCAGGATATCGTACATGGGGTATAGGTCCAACTCGGCCCATAACCATCTCGGCCCATTCAATGTAACCAACTCGGCCCATCGCCTGTGCCAAGTCGGCCCATTTGTGATAGCCAACTCGGCCCATTTTTGACAGGTCAGATCAGATCAAATGAAGTCGTCCAGTATAGCTTTTGCAACAGCACACGCACAGCAATATCACGCAATGATAGGTGTAAAGGTTTTATTATTCATTTCCAAACATTATTTAATGGCTATAATAACAACTGCATTTAGATCGGCACGAGGGATGCGAGAGGAGAGGCCATGGATGAAATCAAACACCTGACAGCACATAGGGGCAGGTATCCATGGTTGTGGTAAACTAGTACTGAAATTTCAGAGGGTGGTGGTGTTGGAGTTGTCGAGGGGGGTGTCTTCCCAATGGAGGTATGTGCAGGATATCGTACATGGGGTATAGGTCCAACTCGGCCCATAACCATCTCGGCCCATTCAATGTAACCAACTCGGCCCATCGCCTGTGCCAAGTCGGCCCATTTGTGATAGCCAACTCGGCCCATTTTTGACAGGTCAGATCAGATCAAATGAAGTCGTCCAGTATAGCTTTTGCAACAGCACACGCACAGCAATATCACGCAATGATAGGTGTAAAGGTTTTATTATTCATTTCCAAACATTATTTAATGGCTATAATAACAACTGCATTTAGAAACAATTATTGGACAACTCGTTTCCCTAAACATTATAAATCCTTTGGTTGTTGTTATAATTGTTTGAAAAAAAAAGAAATACTGAGAGAGAGGGGACCGGATGGAGGGAGATACACACGCACACGTACATACAGAGAGAGAGAGAGAGAGAGAGGCTGGCTAGGAACCTTCTTTTTACAAGCACTTAAGTGTCTCTTAAGTGCCTCATTGCCTCATTGTAATAGTTGTTTCGTACATGTAGTTCAAGGCTTTGAATAATTTTCGAAACTGAACCATAGCTTATATAATTGATATGGTTACGAACCTACTGCTAGACTTCAAGCAGCTAGGACAACATGGCTGACCAGTGCTTGATATGCTGTGAAACTGTCTGTCCCCGTCAGGTAAGAAGATTTACCTTTAAAGTAAATAAATAGTACTCCAATGACATATATTTTAATTTGTATAGAATTTTGGCATTATGCCAGTCACTGGGGTACTAAGGCCATTCAGCGCTGAAATAGAAATTGACAGTGAAAGGTTTGAAAGACGTAACAGGAGGAAAACCTCGCAGTTGCACTCTGAGACAATTGTTAGGTGTTTGTGGACAGTAAGAAGGAAATGTCATATATTAACTTTGTACTCACAATGTCATGTGTAACGTGTTCTTTACATAAGACAGGAAGCTCTGCAATGTGATGGATGTAGCTACTGGCAGCATCGGACCTGTGGAAGTGGGATCACCCGGGAGCAATACAGGGCTGCTGTTAAAGAAGGTTATATTGACTGGATGTGTCACATGTGTATTCAAGAAAATCAGAGTCCGGGGGAAACTTGTGTAGTTTCGAGCGCAAACACGGAATATTTTGAGGATGCAGTGGCAATGAGTAATGTGAATACCGAGAGTCTAGATTAATAAGAAGGTGGAGTGTCAAATATCAGTGGTGCTTCTTCAATTAAGGATCCTACGCCAATGGTAATGTCTCCCTCAAGGGAGACAGTAACATATGAAAAGATTGAATCATTTTCACAAAGAGGAAATTCGAAACTTATTGACAGCACCGGCTACTCTTACACACTAAAAAGAAAAAATAACGCGAGTATTCATTGGCGGGGTGTGGTTAGAAACAAAAAAATCTCATGCATGGCAGCAGTAAAAGAAGTGGGTAACACTTTTATTAGAGGGCATGCTGAACACTGCCATCCACCTGAGACCAGCTGTGCTGTAAAAAGTAAGGTGTGTACACTCCTGAAGCAAAAGGCAATGGAAGACGTCTTTCGGCCTGCTTCTGATATTGTTGACGAGGTACTTCGGGAGCAAGTAAATCCTACCATTCCTGTTTCATGTCTACCGGCTCCATTTAATCTTGCTAGGCAGGGAAATCGTAAACGGAAGGCATATCGACCACGAGAACTGTAAGACCTCGATTTCGAAATTAGCGATGCCCACATTCCTGAACACTTTTTGCAACGGGACATTACTGTCGGAGAAAGACGGCATTTGATATTTGCCACAGATGATCAACTTAAGTTACTATCTAAAGCGAAGCAGTGGTATGCTAATGCTACTTTTAAAATAGTACGCAAACCATTTACTCAACTGTTCAGCATCCATGCATTTGTGAAATATGATGGGCAATTGAAGCAAGTTCCCCTTTTGTTTGCGCTTATGTCAGGAAAAAGGCGCAAAAACTACAAAAAAGTTCTTTGTGAAATAAGAGAACTGATAGGTGGGCATGCCCTTAAAGTTGAAGAAGTTTTAATTGACTTTGAAGGCAGTGTATGGCGTGCTATTCCCGACATTTTACCAAATATTACGATCCATGGTTGTGCTTTCCACTGGGGCCAGGCTGTATGGAGGAAAGTGCAAGAATTAGGCCTTCAAAGTTCTTACACAAACGACGTCGGCACTTACAAGTTTTTAAGGCAGTTGTTGTCGCTCCCATATATGCCACAGGAACATATAGAAGAGCTTTTTATCAGGTTTTATAGGAAAGCTGCAGGGGTGAATGAACTCATAAGCCTTTTAAAATACGTGAAAAAGACGTGGATCAATTCTGCAATATGGCCTCCTCACACGTGGTGCGTCTTCGGTCGGAGCATCAGAACAAATAATGATGTTGAGGGATGGCATAACAGAATAAACTTAAAGGCAAGGAAAGGAAACTTAAATTTTTATTTACTTTTAAAGCTCCTACATGATGAGGCAAACATAGTTAATTTACAGGTGCGGCTGCTGTCAGAAGGGAAGGTTTGGAGAAAGCAGCAACATAAGTATAATAAACATCACGGCCAACTTGTAAAACTATGGGACGAATATAATAATAATGAAAGATCGGCCAGACAATTACTGAAGGCAGTTTCTCATCATATAGCTGTCTATGTTTTGTAATATGTACATTATTATTTTTAGAAGCTTTTAGCAATGTGCTTTACTTTTTATTATTATATTATTTAACAAAGACTACTCTTTCTATTTTCAAACTGTTTTTACTTACCTCAGAGATTACTCTTTCTATTTTCAAACTGTTTTTACTTACCTCAGAGATTTATTTAGCAATGTGTTTTACTTTTTATCATTATATTATTTATAAAGACTACTCTTTCTATTTTCAAAGTGTTTTTACTTACCTCGGAGATTTATTTACAAAGTTACTTGGAAAGAGATAAACGAAACTTTTCTCAGATCTGATCTCGAAATAGAACAAAACATAATAAAAGAAAATAACATACAATATATTGATATAAAATAGCTTTAATAAGATAAATTTGGATGTGGGCCGAGTTGGTATATAGAGGGCCGAGCTGGTTGTGGGCCGAGCTGGTAGTGGGCCGAGATGGCAATGGACCGAGTTGGTAGTCACAATGGGCCGACTTGACGATGGGGACGAGTTGGCGATGGGACGAGCTGAACTACAATCGTACATGGTTGGTACTGTGCAGGGTATCTTACATGGTTGGTACTAAGGATCTTTTAGTTGGGCTTCTGCTAAGGTGTTGTAATCCAATCCCAGGTGAATGGCAGCCAATGTGTCTCTTGACAGAGTATTGGCAACAGGAGTCATTTAGCTGAGGATGTGTTGAATGGTACATTTGTATTCCCATTCAGCCACTATGGAGAGATGTCTGCCTTGACAGCTGGACCAGCCGTCAGACTGTTAAGTGAGGGTGAACAAAAGAGGCATGTGGTCTGTGCAAATGATGGAGGGTATACCTTCTTAGATGTGGTGAAAGTGATGAACAGCCAAATCCACTGCCAGCAATTCACAGTCGAAGGTAGAGTAGCTGGATTCCGCCTTGGACACTTTTATACTAATGAAGGCCAATGGATGAGGTGAGCCATTGACCATGTGCTTGAGTACTGCATCAATTCCAAAGTCGCTGGCATTGGTGCAGAGCTGGAGAGGGGCATATGGCACAGGAAAAGTGAGCGCAACAGCAGTTGATAGGGAATTTTTTGGGTTTGTTGAAGGCTGCTTCTTGAAGGAGACCCCACTTCAGGTCTTTTGGCTTCCGGTGCGACGTGAGGAGGTGGGTGTAGGTCTTCATGGGTGAGCTGATGAGAATTGAGAGGTTGGAGGCTTGTTAAAGAGGTGTCGACGAGTAGCTGTGTGCATTGATTAATCATCAATATGACACATCAACCTGGAGGTGGATATGGGCGATGAAATCTGCAACAAGTAGTGGTAATGTTACGTTGGCATAGAGAAATTTTCCATGGTAATTGGCCCTCCAAAAGAGGCTTCGAATGCCTACCTGACGTCCTGGAGAGCGACTTTGATAATGGAACAGCAAGACCCAGTGTCTAACAAAAATCGGACACCCATACATGGAATATGTAAAAAGAAAAGATTAATGAGGGAAGCCACCGTCACAAGTGATGTCCTACTTACAAGTTTTTTGGCAACTATCAACCGTCCGCTCATTTCTTCGCAGTAGCCCTGAATGTCGTGTGGTAGTAGGTAGTATGTTGGCCAGAGCACCAGCCACTCATTGAGATACTACTGTAAGATAGTTATTGGGTCCTTTGACTGGCCAAACAATACTGCTTTGGATCTTTCTCTTAGGTCACAGCTCGTTTTCATTTTACCTACATATACACCGAATAGTCTGGCTTATTTTCTACGTATTCTCCTCTATCCTCATACACCTAACAACACTGAGATTACCAAAACAATTCTACCTCGCTCAAGGGGTTAACTACTGCAATATAATTGTTCAGTGGCTACTTTCCTCTTGGTAATGGTAGAAGAGACTCTTTAGCTATGGTAAGCAGCTCTTACATGAGAAGGACACTCCAAAATCAAACCATTGTTTTCTGTTCTTGGATATTGCCATAGCCTCTGTACCAGTCTTTCACTGTCATGCGGTAGAGTTCTCTTGCTTGAGGTTACACTTGGGCACTCTATTCTATTTTATTCCTATTCCACTTGTTTTACTTTTTAAAGTTTTTATAGTTTATATATATGAAATATTTATTTTAATGTTGTCACTGTTCTTAGAATATTTTAGTTTGATTGGTAATTATTTTTCTTGTAGTTTCCTTATTTCCTTTCCTCACTGGGTTATTTTCCCTGTTGGAGCCCAAGGACTTATAGCATTATGCTTTTCCAACTAGGGTTGTAGCTTAGCAAATAATAATAATAATAATAATAATAATAATAATAATAATAATAATAATAATAATAATAATAATAGTAGTAGAACTGCGGCTGATGGACGTCAGTAAGTGGTTGGACAGATTGTTGGTTGGGGCATGAGTGAGGGTTGGCAACTTGGCATATGTAGGTGGTGGGCGGCTTTGTCACCGGTCCGGCATGTTACAGAGTGGGTGTCTGTACCTTACCGCATTCATGTCAAGTTCGGTTAGTGTTGAGTAGTTTTCCTCTGCGTCAGTAGCGGAGGTATTGATGGAGGTCTTGAAGGTGGTGAAATGGCTGTTCATAATGGCGTCGACTTTGGTTCTTAGGTCCTTCATGGGCAAGGTATCGACATCAGATATGGCGGAGCATAAGATTTGGATAGCCATCGTACCCAAAAGGGCACTTAGTAAGTTTACTTCCCGAGTAGAGCCATCTGCAGCATGTTGTAGGCGTGTAATATTGATCCTTTCCCTGAGGGGGAGCAAAGCCTCTTGGTTCCATATATCTGTCGAAGGAGCTTGACTAGACGGGCACCTGACGATGGTGAGTACTGCTCCATGTTTTGAGGGAGTCATACGCTATTGGGTCGTCCCCT
>NC_090735.1:58254470-58256970 GCF_036898095.1 Palaemon carinicauda
GCTGCTTCTCATTATTCAATGAAAAAATACTCACAGGAAAAGAGAAGTGTAGGAAAGAAACACAAAGGGAATGATAATATCAAGTAGCAAGTCTTGTGTTATCAATGTTTTTGATTTTATTTACTCCGGTATTTCTCGAATTCATGTCTGCTCTTTGTTAACATCGCCATAGAATTCCACGGTCAATAACTGTATGTTGTATTCAAAGGATAAAGAATAAAACCACTTAGAGAGAGAGAGAGAGAGAGAGAGAGAGAGAGAGAGAGAGAGAGAGAGAAGCTATAAGTATGACATTCATTATTGTTTTCCAATAAATCACTATTACCATTGAAATTGTAACGAACCTAATATATTCTCCAGTAACAGGACAGCCTGCGGATTGAAGAATAATATACTGTTCTAAAACTACAAATTCATAAGATATCTGTATTAAGGTAAAACTTTTATTTTCATAATCAATCCACAATCACATTTCAGTGCCAAATTAAGATAACAGGGACGTAATTTGAAAAGCTTAAATGATAAATTTTGTCCATATATAGTTAAGTGTGTCTGTATGTGTTTTGATTTTGGATTTATATAAAATTTAACTAAATAACTTCTGATCAGTTGCCTGGACTTTTCTTTTTAAATAGTCTTCTATTTATACATATGTTCATGACCCTTATCCATTTAAATTAAATGTTATGAAAGAAAGACAAATTCGAAGCAAATTATGCTAATCAAAATACAATCTTATCCTTTCACTTAACTTTAAGGTCAATTTACTTCAATAAATTAAATGCATGAAGTTTCACCCTTCCCCTAACTCTAATGGCAACTTATTTCAATAAATTACATACAGGAAATTTCACCTTTACCTAAATCTGATGTGGACTTAATTTAAGAAAAATAAATTACATTAATTTACACTCTTCACTTCACTGTTATGTCAACTTATTTCGATAAATTAATGACATTAATTTCCACCCTTCACCCAACTGTAATGTCAACTTATTTCAATAAAATTAATTATATGAATTTCCAACTTTCATCTATATCTAATGTTAACTTATTTCAATAAACTAATTATATGAATTTCACCCTTCATCTAAATCTAATGTCAACTTATTTCAATAAACTAATTATATGAATTTCCACTTTTTCATCTAAATCTGATGTCAACTTATTTCAGTAAATAATTAAATGAATTTCACCCTTCACGTAAATGTAGTGTCAACTTATTTCAATAAACTAATCATATTAATTTCACCCTTCACCTAAATCTAATGTCAACATGATTCAATAAACTAATCATATTAACTTCACCCTTCACCTAAATCTAATGTCAACTTGTTTCAATAAACTAATTACATGAATTTCACCCTCCACTTAAATCTAATATCAACTTATTTCAATAAACTAATTAGCCTATATGAATTTCACACTTCACCTAAATCTAATGTCAACTTATTTCAATAAACTAATTACTGTATATGAATTCACCCTTCACGTAAATCTAATGTCAACTTGTTTCAATAAACTAATTATATGAATTTCACCCTTCACCTAAATCTATTGTCAACTGGTTTCAATAAACTAATTATATGAATTTCACACTTTACCAAAATCTAATGTCAACTTATTTCAATAAACTAATTATATGAATTTCCACTTTTCATCTAAATCTAATGTTAGCTTATTTCAATAAACTAATTAGGCTATATGAGTGTCACTCTTCACCTAAATCTAATGTCAACTTATTTCAATAAAACTAATTATATGAGTTTCACTCTTCACCTAAATCTAATGACAACATAATTCAATAAACTAATTATATGAATTTCACACTTCACCTAAATCTAATGTCAACTTATTTCAATAAAACTAATTATATGAATTTCACCCTTCACCTAAATCTAATGTCAACTTATCCTAATGTACTAATTACATGAAATTCCTTCCTTCATCTAAATCTAATGTCAATTTATTTCAATAGATTAAATGCATAAATTTTCACTTTCAACTTATTCCACTTATTTCACTAAATTTTCTTCCTGAATTTACCATGGAATTCTGGGTTACTGACATTATGAGACTAGGAAACAGAATCATAAATAAAAAACGTGAATTTTTCCATTGACTTTGTCATTTAATTTTAATTCACTGCCAATATAAGATAAAAATATACAGAGTTATTAAAATATTGATTCTAATTTCTATTTGCTCGGCAATATTTGCAAGCTAAACAGAGACAAGAAATATGTGAGGAATACATTATGTAGTAACTCATAAGTAAGGAATGTCGTATGGTATGCCGAGTATGAGGTAATGTCTAATACCCTATGAATGCATTCATGTATATCAAATTATCGTCGGATGGTAGAGATATGTGAAGAATGAGTCTTGATGCACGTATGCGCATATATATATATATTATATAATCAAGATTTATACATTACAAACACACACATAAGTATATATATATATATATATATAATGTATATATATATACATATGC
>NC_090735.1:58261970-58266970 GCF_036898095.1 Palaemon carinicauda
TATATATATATATATATATATATATATATGATAAATTTTGCACATTTTTACGCGTTTTTCATATTCAAATAAGCCATATATATTTTGATATATTAATGTCTGGATTCTCTTAACGACCTCGGGATCAGAGCCCCAGGCGAAATCTCACAAAGACAAGAGCTTGGCTCCGGCCGGGAATCGAACCCTGGTCGGCAAGCTTATATAGACAGTGACTAACCCATTCGGCCACGAAGGAAGATAAAAGTCAATGACAATTCTACTGTACTTATACCTGTCGAATTCAGGTATTTTGTACTTAGAATTGAAATCAACCCATCTTCACCATCGTAGCAAAATTTATCATTAATTGAATGCCAAGTAACAAACTACCAATTAGCTACGATGGTGAAGATGGGTTGATTTCAATTCTAAGTACAAAATACCTGAATTCGACAGGTATAAGTACAGTAGAATTGTCATTGACTTTTATTTTCCTTCGTGGCCGAATGGGTTAGTCACTGTCTATATAAGCTTGCCGACCAGGGTTCGATTCCCGGCCGGAGCCAAGCTCTTGTCTTTGTGATATTTCGCCTGGGGCTCTGATCCCGAGGTCGTTAAGAGAATCCAGACATTAATATATCAAAATATATATGGCTTATTTGGATATATATATATATATATATATATATATATATATATATATATATATATATATATATGTGTGTGTGTGTGTGTGTGTGTGTGTGTGTGTGTGTGTGTGTGTTCGCGCGCGCACATATGTGTGATTATGTGTGCGTACCAGTGTGTTTGGAGTGGTCAATCGACGGAGGCAAAAAATACACCGAACAATGTACCGGAATCATGCCTCCTTCTTGCCAACTATTGTCAGATTCCGATGGATAAGGCTATCTGGACCCGGCCTGTCTTAGCGCTGTCTCTCTTTATCATATAGGGTTGAGATGGAGTCATGTAAAGCCTTATCTCATATCTC
The DNA here is from genome assembly GCF_036898095.1 of Palaemon carinicauda. Classification (NCBI taxonomy): domain Eukaryota; kingdom Metazoa; phylum Arthropoda; class Malacostraca; order Decapoda; family Palaemonidae; genus Palaemon; species Palaemon carinicauda. Next base: position 58,262,941 of record NC_090735.1, read on the forward strand.
GACAACTTTCTTCCCCATCACGTTTTCAGGCCGACTGTATTATTGTTCTAAGGAAAGGGTGTCTGTGAGCATTCTCTACAGAGATCGCCAGAGGCTGTTTTTAGGGAGATAGAAGGAAGATTACAAACCACCTGTTTGTATTTCTGTTAAATGATACCGTCAGAATTAGTAGGTGTTTTTCTTTCTCACGATTCTATTTTTCCCTGAATAGTTTCAAGTTTTAAAGGCCACTCATGAATGGCACTCGGGGGACAGTGACAATACTATAGATAGCAAAACAATGCCCTATATAATGTACTTATATACATATGACAAGAGCCCCAGCCTCCTCTCTATCAAGCTTTGACTATGGAGGGCCAATAATTAGTCAAAATACAATCTCCCCCAAAACACCCATTCTTAGCTTACAAGGATGTTGTAGTTGCAGACACTACAAGAAAAGGTCGAATTTGAGCGTGACTCGAACCCCAGTCCTGCAGATCGCCAGATGGGGACGTTTTGGAAAATATGAGATGTGAAGATTGATGGTCAAATTTCAAGATTCTTGTGCGTGATTTTTCTGTTACTCGTAAATCAATTAATAGATGGTCGTGGGCATTTCTTAAGTTACTCAATTAATCCTTCTGTTTTTATTTACACGTAAAGGCTAGAGACCTGAAAATTAATTGTTCGTTATTATACACGAAAATGAATTATGATTTTAGCTGCTCAAGTGTAAAAGCAGATTAATGGAAATAATTATCGGTAGAGCTCATTTCACCAAAAACAACAAACATGGACCTGTACTTATATTCGTGTGTCTTTTGTGTATGTGTGTGTGTCTACAGTCACGTCATTTTATTGTCTGGTCAATATTTTCGTTTTACTCATTCATACCCTTATAAATTTTTTTTTTAATTTTTATCATATCAAGTAAAGTTATATAAAATGGAATACAATTTTTTCAAAGCATCTCTAACGTTACATTTAAGGTGTTAGGAATATAATTCATGTGTCTATTATTTTGAAGTCTCATCTTATATCAGAAAGTAAAATCACATCTCGTCGTACTACAAGATTCTGAATGTTGTTGAAACTGAATATTTAAAAATCACATGGCATTTGAACTTGTTCTGATAAGTCTCTCATTTTGAATCTCGATCGTTTTTATTAAACTCTAATAATACCTTTTCCCCATAAGCAAAAATAAATGTAGATATCGAATATTTTCCCCTAGTAAATATTAAAAAATGAGAAAAAGACAGTATTGTATTATCTATAGACCTTTTTATATTCATGACAATATTTGCTTATCTTCACATTTTCCAAGATGCTGTGATTGTGCAGAATACCAATTTCAACAAATAATCTCTAAAAACATACTTTCATCCTTCTCTACCCATCTATCAGTTCTTAACATGCTGTAAACACTTTCATAAACAATTTTACAACATAGTTTGAATTATTTATCGTAAAAATGGGTTTCTTCATAGTTACCCTTGAAAGTGAAACCTCCCCTTTAAGGCTAATAATGATTACAGTAGAAAATCCACGAAAAATTATTCAAAATCATCGAAGGCTCCATAAACTTTCGCTCAAGATGAACGTCCAGCCCTGAACGCAGGAGAGATTGCTCGAGAGTTTTCGATGCATTAAACCTCGGATATATGGTCTATAAATTTCCTGGGCAATTCTTAACAGATAACTACCATAATGAGCGGGAGAAGATCATCGCTAACATCTTCGGTTATATTGAGATTGATCGTAAATCACAGAGACTGTCCACTCTCGTGGAGGGAACTCCGATAAAGCATTTGATTTTGGAGAGAGAGAGAGAGAGAGAGAGAGAGAGAGAGAGAGAGAGAGAGAGAGAGAGAGAGAGAGAGAGGGGGGGGGGGGAATTCTATGAGGTTGAAAATGTGTTTTAGAGAGATTTGTTAGTTGTAGACAGGGAATTTTTATGTAAGTGGGAGATTCTATCAGAGGTAGAAGCTATAGGCATTAAGAGAGAGAGAGAGAGAGAGAGAGAGAGAGAGAGAGAGAGAGAGAGAGAGAGAGAGAGAGATACGGGGGCTTGTTGTATATCTAGATACACAGACATATAGATTGATAATCAGAGGTATATATAATATATAATGTTAAAAATTTACACATTTGGCTGCCCGAGAGAAAGAGAAGAAACAAAATGAGAAGACAGAAACCAGACTTTAGGATTCCCTCTGTCCCTTTGACCTTTTATTGCCGTCTTTCCTCATGCACATAAATTACGTAGAGGCAATAATCTCTACAGAGAACCAGCAGAGCAAAGACAAGTTAGCATATTTCAAGAATTCGCCGAGCCAGATGGACGAGGCGATATTCAAGGGAAACCTTCCTTGGGATCTCCGAGACAAGAAGAGCGAGCGTTTGCAAGACAGATTTCGGGAATAAATTGCTTGGATCTGAGATATCTGCTTTCATGTCACATTTTGGGAGACGTTAGAACACTGCTTAGCAGGAAATATGTTCTATACATTAGCTTTTTGGGGCGTGCATTTCGGTTGAGACTATATAAAACAGAAGAAAACAATGTTTTACGTTCATGGGGTGTCTTCGATCGAGAGCATTTAAAGTCACCAAAAAAATAATGTATAGCGTTCATTTATTGAAGAAATATATCCACAACAATTATATTCATAATGGGGAAGGCAAATTATGAAATTGTGCATCTTTAAGGCTTCTGCGTCGTTTCGAAAAGCTCCACATTATTTTAAGAAAAAATGTAGAAGAAAGAATGTGTCCACATCGAAGGAACGAGCAAACAAAAGAGCATCACCCGGGAGAATCCTCACCCGATTTGGCGTGTTATCCAGTCGCATTCTGGCTGCCATATTCCCTTTACATCGAAGGATGCGAAACGTAACATGAATATTATGATTCCTTTGCCTGGTTCCCTGGTCACGCTTGCTTGGTCCCGGGTTCCTGAAGACTCGACGTTTTTCATCTGAATTGGAGATGTTCCAATATTTTATGAATGTTGCCAAGTCTATCTCTTTTTCCCCTTCCTTCGGAGTTCGTTTTGTCTTTATTTATTTCGTGGATATGATGATGTATTTTCTTTAGTATTTTATTGAGAAGAGAACCGGTGCGCATGAGACGACGATATATTTATAATGTATTAGTAAACTGATACAGTATCATTTATCATCACTGTAATAGACCTATGAAAAAATCCATAAAAATTATCTATTTTCTGTTATAAAAGCTAAATAATTCTTGAAGATAGCCTAACTATTTCTGAAACGATCTTACAAACGAAATTTTATAATAAAATATAAGCAAATGTACCCCCTACAAACATCTGATAACATTGAATTAAAAAAATAGTGACATTTCAAATTGTATTTCCCAGATATCAACTTGGTTATGATAAAATAAGAATATGTTAAAACGGAGGGTGGTCGGTCAGGCTTTAGTTCGCCAGGATATGAAAACAATATTGGCATGGGTGCAAATTTATCTGAAAAAAGACATTTGGCATATGTATGTGAATACACACACACACACACACACACACACACACACACACATATATATATATATATATATATATATATATATATATATATATATATATATATATATATATAGATAGATAGATAGATAGATAGATAGATAGATAGATAGAGATACAAAGACCCATAATATATGTATATACACACACACACACACACACACATATATATATATATATATATATATATATATATATATATATATATATATATATATATATATATATAATTACATAGATATCTAGATAGATAGGTAGATATTTTAGGAAATTAATAGAAATGCCATTAACTAATGTATTTTAGTGGGATATTAAAACCAGTCAATCTCATTGAAATTCGTTGGAAATGCCAAAGGCAATGAATCCTTCAAGGAGGTTATTGACATAAGCCAAGTAAAAGCTGGAGAAAAATCATTCTGCATTTCACTTGTTCAAAAGGGGACCCCGCTGAGCCTACGAATATGCAAATGTCGATAAAATCTCATATTTTGGCCGTGA
>NC_090735.1:58276970-58281970 GCF_036898095.1 Palaemon carinicauda
TATACATATATATATATACAGTATATATATATATATATATATATATATATATATATATATATATATATATATATATATATATACACAAATGTATCAATGTTTATAAATTTATAGTTATAAGTATACATACATATATATATATATATATATATATATATATATATATATATATATATATATATATATATATATATATATATATATATATATAAACTTATCTATGTACATAAAGATGCCTGGTTTGTATGTCTGAATGTCAGTTTCTTCAAGCGTCCTGCTGTATACAGTAATAAAATTCCGAGTATGAAGAATTTGCCTGACTATCTGAATAATATACATGTCCTCTCTTTCCAAACTGATTTATGGCAGTGAGACATATGTCCCTCTCGGAGACAGGGGTGTACTGACAAGACTGATAAATTACTTAATTTTTCTTATTTGATGGCTAAAAGAAGGGCCCCCAATACGGTATTTCTTTGAACCATAATATTGATGATCATCGAATGAAAATACTGTAGTATATTTTACGATGTATAATGTGCCTAACGATAACTCCGAAACACACCCAGGTCAGAATTATGAATAAAAAGGTATGATGAGAAACGCTTCATAAATATAAATTTTAAACGGGCAAAACCTATTCTATATTTCATAAAAGATATATATTATACTGGACTTTGTTGATTCCAGGAAGAAAAGTAAGAGAGAGAGAGAGAGAGAGAGAGAGAGAGAGAGAGAGAGAGAGAGAGAGAGAGAGAGAGAGAGAGAGAGAGAGAGAGAGAGAGAGAGAGTAGGAGGTAAAGGCCAGTAAATAGATATTATTATTATTATTATTATTATTATTATTATTATTATTATTATTATTATTATTATTATTATTATTATTATTATCAGCTAAGCTATATCCCTGGTTGGGAAAGCAAGATGCTACTCAAGGGCTACAACAGGGAAATATAGATCAGTGAGGAAAGGAAATAAAGAAATAAATAAACGAAAGAAGTAATGAACAATCAAAATAAAATATTTTAAAAACATTAACAACATTAAAACATATATTTCATATATATACTTAAAAGGACTTATGTCAGGCTGTTCAACATAAAAACATTTGCTGCCAGTTTGAACTTAAGATACTAAGGAAGAGAATGGGGAGGGTAGGAAAAGGTGAAGATAAACAGGTGAAAGTGGGAAAGAGAATGAGGGGAGTAAGGGAACCCAAGAGTAAATAGGAGGAATGCAGATAACAAGTAGGTGATAGTAAGTAGGAGGAGTAATAATATAAAAGAGGGAGTTGAGGTGAAGTAAGAGGAGGTGAGGGAGGGTCAGTGGGGAGTGGGAGGAGAATGAGAAGAAGGAGTAGGAGTAGAAGCAGCAGTGGAGGCAGTAGTTAAGGGAGCAGATGACAGCAGGGTAAGGGATCCGAGATTGGAGTCATTTATCAAGATAAAGAGAACGACAAGCGAACAATAGGGAGCTACTGAGGCCCTGCCACACCATAATATCGAAGCTCCCCCAGACAGGAAACGGATGTCCTAACATCTTACTCGCCGTGGCGTCGGATGGAATGAGAAAATTCCTGATTAGGCCTAAGCCAGTGACAGGGAGATATGGAAATAATAGTTTGCCTTATATCTCACTTACACTGAGAGAGAGAGAGAGAGAGAGAGAGAGAGAGAGAGAGAGAGAGAGAGAGAGAGAGAGAGAGAGAGAGAGTGAGGCCTCTTGTTACCCATTTCAAAGACATTCTACTAATCGCAACAAGTGGTAGATAATGGATGGGGTTCGACTACCTATCTATCTATCTGTCTATTCCAATAGTCATGGCTTTTCCATCCCCAAGGCTCAATACCACAGAATAATCTAGAAATTTTAATCCAGCTGTGATCAGGTTGTGGAATGATCTTCCTAATAACGTAATTGAATCGGTGGAACTTCAAAAGTTCAAACTTGCCGCGAATGTTATTGTATTTAAAGTTTATAAATTAAATTTAGATTTAAATGCTGTTACTATTCTTAGAATATTCTACATGTTTCATTACTGCTTTTGTAGTTTATTTATTTCCTCATTTCTTTCCCTCACCAGGCTATTTTTCACTGTTTGAGTCCTTGGGCTTATAGCATCCTGCTTTTCCAAATAGGGTTGTAGCTTAGCTTGAATTGATAATAATAATAATAATAATAATAATAATAATAATAATAATAATAATAATATTATTATTATTATTATTATTATTATTATTATTATTATTATTATTATTATGATAATAATATATCACTATCGACCCATATTTAAGATTGCGAATGCGTGTTCGTGGGTGTCAGGCTTACAATTGCATCCAGAAAGTCTTGATTGAAATATTTTGAGTAAGCATAAATCATTCTCTCTCTCTCTCTCTCTCTCTCTCTCTCTCTCTCTCTCTCTCTCTCTCTCTCTCTCTCTCTCTCTCTCTCTCTGTATTTTCTTCGGCTCCCATTTTCTTTTTACTGAAGCAGAAGTAATTTTTTTTCTATCTATATATTCGTAATGTTATATCCTGCATAAATCATAATCTACCTTCAACAATATAATGGTATAAAATATTCACATATGTAACAACTTTTAAAAGCAAGTAAACACTCCTATTTGAAAATAAGTCGGAAAACATCGTTTTGTTAACATCAAGTTCTAAGCAATAGAGACAGACTTATTTGTTTCCAGTCGTCAACATTAATTTCACTATTATTATCATCATGATAGCAACAATATGAATAATGATAACATCAACAACAAGAATAATAATAGTTATAATGATAATTATCATCGTATCATTATAATCATCAGTATGATTATGAGCATTATTTTTCTCATATTTTAGTTTTTTTCTTACAATCAATTTTTCTTCATCGGGAAATAAATTCTATGGCTTTTCAAATAGGCATAGATTCTAGAATGAAATGAGACACGACACTAGTGTTCTTGTACTTTGACATTTCAAGAAATAGTAGAGTAAAACATTGTATACATTTTCATAACGAATGTTTATCTTTTACATCATGTTCTAGATTTATGTTGTTCACTTAAAAAAAGAGTTTAATTAAACTATATTCCGTCTTTCTAAGGCATTTTAATGTTCATAAGTGATATGAACTAGGACATAACATTCTAGCGTTCAAGGAAACTAACTGAATGGTAAAGCCTTGTTAAGAATAAGAGAGAGAGAGAGAGAGAGAGAGAGAGAGAGAGAGAGAGAGAGAGAGAGAGAGAGAGAGAGAGAGAGACTTACCCTTCTTGCCTTATTTTATGTTTGGGTTCCCCCAGGTCCCTCAGTGTGAGGCACCTCGTATATCCACCAGAGAGTTGCTAATGCATCTTCCAGTGTATTTTGCATCTTCCAGTATTGGATGGTCTGGGATGCATCTTAAGTATTTATCGAGCTTATTCTTAAACACATCTACGCTCACTCCTGATAAGTTTCATAGATGAGCTGGCAGCACATTAAATAGTCGCTGCATTATCGATGCTGGTGCGTAGTGGATTAATGTCCTGTGCGCCTTCCTCAGTTTTCCTGATATATTTTTTGGCACTATTAATCTACCTCGGCTTGCTCTTTCTGATATTTTTAGCTCCATGATGTTTTCAGTAATTCCTTCTATTTGCTTCCATGCTTGTATTATCATGTAGCATTCTCTTCTCCTTTCTAGACTGTATAGTTTTAAAAATTGCAGTCTTTCCCAATAGTCAATGTCCTTAACTTCTTCTATTCTAGCAGTATAGGACCTTTGTACACTCTCCACTTGTGCAATATCCTTTTGGTAGTGTGGGTACCATATCACATTGCAGTACTCGAGTGTACTACGTACATAAGTTTAGTAAAGCATAATCATGTGTTCAGCTTTTCTTGTTTTAAAGTGTCTGAATAATATTCCCATTTTTGCTTTACATTTAGCCAACAGTGTTGCTATTTGGTCGTTGCATAACATATTCCTATTTAACATTACACCAAAGTCTTTAATTGCTTCCTTGTTAGTAATTGTCTCGTTATTAGGTCCCTTGTATGCATATACCATTCCTTCTCTGTTTCCATAATTTATTGATTCGAATTTATCGGAGTTAAATACCATCCTATCTATCTCCGCCCATTCATATATTTTGTTTAGATCTCTTTGTAGTGAGTTCCTATCTTCATCACAAGTAATTTCTGTACTTATTCTTGTGTCATCGGCGAAACTTCTCACTAGAGTTTTCAACATCACAGTCTATGTCTGAGATCATAACAAACAGCAGTGCAGCTAATACCGTACCTTGTGGCACGCCAGATATTACCTGAGCTTCATCTGATTTCTCATCATTTGCAACCACTATCTGTTTTCTGTTTTGCAGGAATTCTTTTACCCATTTTCCTATCTTTCCCACAATATTATGCTTTCTCATTTTTTTCTTTAATATATTAATGGTCTACCTTTTGCAAAATCTAGATAGATCACATCTGTGTCTTTTTCATTTATCATATTTTTGTATATGTTTTCATAGTGTGCTATCAGTTGGGTTTGTGTACTTTTTCCGGGCACAAAACCGTGTTGACCTATATTAAACAAATTATTTTTAACCAAATGATTCATTATTTTCTTTTTTATTACACTCTCATACACTTTCATAATATGTGATGTAGACTAACAGGTCTATAATTGCTTGCCTCTAGTCTTGATCCACTTTTGAAGATAGGGGTTATATAAGCTAATATATGTTTAACATATATCTCACTCATATCTACACTTTGTCTTAGTAGTATTGCAAGCGGCTTCGCGATAGTGTTTGCAGTTTTTTTTTAAACAAAATCGCTGGAACTCCATCTGGTCCGGCTGCCGATCCATTTTTAATTTCGTTTATAGCCTTGACAATATCTGCTTCATTAATATATATATCCGTCAGATATTCAACATTTTCTTCTCTCATTTGTTTCAATATTCTCATTCGCAATTCTTGGCGTGAACTATCTCTTTAATTTTTTCTGCTAATATGT
>NC_090735.1:58284470-58291970 GCF_036898095.1 Palaemon carinicauda
GCATCGAAAAGAAACAATGAAATGAATAAAAAATGGAGGTACCCAAGTCTCTTTGATATGAAATCAATTTAAGACCAATATTTAAATTTTATACACAAATAGCTATTATTGGTAGTACAATATAGCGTGTGGCTGAAATTAAAAAAGAATAATATAAATGAAAATCAATTTCTTTCAGCTGACTGATTGTACATTGTTACTCACACAAAAGTATCACTAAAAAGCCAAAGACTTTAGTTTTGAATGTAATTCAGATGTGATAATGTATTTCGGCATAGGATGAATAATTACATCGGAATTAATGATTTCCTTTTTGAGAGATTCAAATGAGCTTTGTTATTCACCATAATGAGACTTTGGAACATTGACGTTTTTATATGTGATCAAGTGATTTTTAGTTTACCTTTATGAATATCCTACTAGTGATTTTATAATTTTGATAGATAGAAGAGCTTGGAAACAAAATTAGTTTTATTTTGAAAATCACATCACCGAGAATGATTTAAATTAGAATATTTGATTTACTTATTTGCCATCGCAATCAATACCTGATTAAACATACAGAATGACATATATTTCTTTATCCATTCACCCATTGGCATCCTGAGTTAAATTACTATTTAAGGAACTAACTTTAACAAGCCAAATATAATTGCTTATGAATGGTATTATTCTTGAAAGCTCTTTTCCTCTCCTTATGATTGTATTGCAAACATAAGATATATTACATGCCCAGAATATATATTCATGAATCAATTACCAATTCATGAAAGGTAAATGTTACAACTGCTACAGAAACTTGATGCTAGATCCATAAATTCTATTTATTATATATCAGCATTTTTTCAATTATTTTACTCTAAACGATTATCTAAAAAAACATACACATTATTGAAGTTTTGTACGAATTCAGAAGTGTGATTCCAACGCACCATATACCTGTTTTAAATACCACCCTTTCTCTACTTAAAGACATCCTTCATTACTTATGTACGAAAAAAATTCTGATGAAATGATTTAATAAATTCAAAAACTGCAATAGACTTTATTGAAATACCTTGACTTAGTTATAAATGTATAAAGTTACTCTAACTGTTATTGACACTAATGATGAAAGCTGGTGTGATTAGTTGCACTATTGCTTGTATTTTTTTTTATTACATCCAGAGCCGAAAATGCAAAAAAGATTGTCTTATTTTGTATAATTATAACTAAAAGTTCTAATCAGAAATGGAATTGCACAGTAAAATGCTAGGGCGTCTTTTACTATCTAAGAATAACTATTAGAATCCAATCAGGACAGCTCTGTATAGGAGTGTCAAATAAGAATACAAATAAAACCTATAAAATTATCTAATATATTTTTATTTTGAATTTATTTCAAACCGAACATTTTTTATATCATTACAATCTCCGAGAACCAATCGACTGTAAATTACTCTGATTATCCTAAACTCAAGAATTTGTATTTGGCATTAAACTTTCAAATATTCTCACTAAAGCTCAATTTATGAAAAATGGTCTTCAGTAATAATACATCTAGATTATTATAGATAAAATTTCTATTCCATTGATAAGCACCTGTTATATAAATACTAAATTGCTTACATATACTCAGCTAAACCATCCATAAGCTTATCAGATGCTAAGAATCACCGGCTCATTAACTATTCTTTACCTTGTTAAGGTAACGCGGAACATGTGTGCTGTATTGTGAAACGTTTTACATATTAGACCACCGCCGTCAAAGTATTTAGAGTGACATTTCGTGTACCTATCGGAGCTACTGCTGCATAATTTGTAAACCCTGGGGGATAGCGGCCAAGTGACGGCCGGAATGGCTTTTACCATAATTGTGCTCATAAATCAATTCTGATAGGACGATATTCAGTGCGGAAAGGCTGTTTGAAACTCGGGGAAGGAAGCAGATGTAATGAGAGAGAGAGAGAGAGAGAGAGAGAGAGAGAGAGAGAGAGAGAGAGAGAGAATACACTAAGGTACGCGGCCCGTCAAAAAGACAGCTAAATATCTAGATAGATATGCACACACATGCACACGCTCAGATTCAACCCATCCCATTCCTACCCCCTTCTTAATTACCACACGACAGTTTCAGCAATTTGTGGGAAATTGTCGTTTCCTAGTGGTTGCCGTTCAGCGTGAAAGCAAATACACACACACACACACACACACACACATATATATATATATATATATATATATATATATATATATATATATATATATATATATATATATATATATATATATATATATATATATATTTGCACATATAAATATCATCATGTGCTCCTACGCCTATTGAGGCAAAGGGCTTCAGATACATTTTGCCAGTCATATCTATCTTGAGCATTTAAATCAATACCTCTCCAATCCTCTTCTACTTCACGCTTCATAGACCTCAACCATGTAGGTCTGGGCCTCCCAACTCTTCTAGTGCCTTGTGGAGGCCAGTTGAAAGTTTGGTGAACTAATCTTTCTTGGGGAGTGTGAAGAGCATGACCAAACCATCTCCATCTGCCCCGCTCACACACACACACACACACACACACACTCCCTCTCTCTCTCTCTCTCTCTCTCTCTCTCTCTCTCTCTCTCTCTCTCTCTCTCTCTCTCTCACTTGCTCTTTATCATATAGGGAAATAGATGTATTTTTATTCTTATTTTCCTTAGAATGGTTGACTTATAATGTGTTACCCCTCCTGTCCAAAGGGAATGTAGTAACTGCACCTAGATCATTATGTTGGTCAATAATCCAATTACTGAATTGACCAAACGCTGTTTCATTATGCTGATCAAATGACTAGCGTCATAGCAACCCTTGTATCGATAAATAGTACTGCCATTTTTCATTTTTTAGTATTTTGATACGGCTGTAACACGGTAACGCCAATAGTGTCACTTGAAATGCAAAATATAGTTATGCAGTTCCAATTTTTCATAAAAGTTAGATAATACTATTTGGCAATAAAATTAAATTCTTCAGAACTGTATGTTAAAAACTACAGGGCAAAAAATTACATTTCCGCACTATTTTTTTCTATTTTGTCAATCAGTAGATTGACGATTCCTGAAAGTCTCTCTCTCCCTCTCTCTCTCTCTCTCTCTCTCTCTCTCTCTCTCTCTCTCTCTCATTTTCTTCGAGGACCAGCACCATTTCGTTACTCCTGTCTTCAACATGCAAACAAAGATAGAGAAATATTTTTGTTTTACAATCTTTTGCAAGACAGCTTCGCAGTACGAGTTTCCTTTCCCCTCTAACCACTTTTGACTCCTCTTGTTTGGAACTCGTTGTTGACCACACAGAGCAAGAAATGTAAGGGGACTGATAGAGACATACGCAGATACGCAAGGGAGAGGTGTGTCTCACCTTTTGCTGGAATTTTGTGCATTCGACCTCTAGACTGTTATATTTTTTTTTCTCATGTTATGCTTTACACGAATATCTCCCCTATTTAATATACATATATATATATATATATATATATATATATATATATATATATATATATATATATATATATATATATATATATATATATATAACGCTCAGCGCATCGCAGGACATAAGGGTTGCAGATATGAAATGGGGAGGGGTAGGGAAAGGTTGAACCTGTGTGTGCGCAAATCTATCTTAATATTTAGTTCCTTTTTTTGTATTAGGATAAAATGTTTATTGAGATAAAGTTTGTTCTCATATTATGTACGTTTTTCAATTGCTCTAAATCAAGTTTTATTTAGCTGAAATTATCATAATTTACATTACGCGCTTTTTTTGAAAAGGTGTTGATTGCTATATAAAATATTAATGAACTAATGTATTCAAGCAATTTTTGGTCAGTTTTAGAAAGAAACAAATGCGCAAAAATTATTATATATACAATGAAGTAGTAAATGCTGAAATCTTTCATCCCTGTAATACCAAATTCATCTCCTATTCAATGTTGCTATCTGTAATCATGTTCACACTTCTTGGTATAAAACCCCAACAACTTCTTCACACGTCCTTAACTTTTCAATGGAATCACACGAAATGTTAACTACGCTTCACCGCATTCGGCGAGGAGAGACTACTTTGCTCGTTTTGATTTCTTTTGTCTTCTATAGAGTATTATGGGTGTTTCTCGTTCATCTGTTTTCTGTACGTGTTGCTGTTCATTTGTTTCTTTGAATGTTTCCTAACCAACTGGCATAGAATAGGTATTAGTTTTTGAAATCTCTCTCTCTCTCTCTCTCTCTCTCTCTCTCTGGGTATTTGCGTGTGTATGTGTACGCGATTGTAAAACAAGTAACCATTCACTTCAAAACATCTATAACTAACTCCCCAGCAAACAATCATCATTTAACTAAATTGCTCCAGCAACCGGAACAATGCCATTGCGATGGATATAATGAATCCTGGAGACATAAAGTAGATTTCCCAGCATGCAGTCTCACGATGAAGAACCAAACAATATTTCATTATAACAGCTTGAAGCCCGACAGTAATTTCATCGCATCGATCCCTTTGGCTTTCCTTGGAGGCATAAATTCACAGGGGCTGTTGTTGACTGTTACCATGGGGTATTCAGGAGGATTTCCTCAGATGTACAACATGGGGGAAAGGAACCCTGCAGGTCAGGGAGGATGAAGGAAGATAAACTCTATTCAATCAATAACCCTTTCATTGCTTTTTTTGTTTTTGTTTCCAGGAACGTAGAAAAACACAAACATAGAGATTTACTTTTAAGGTCTGCAGCTGAAATAACAGTTTCTGTTGTTGCTAAAAGGAGTGCAATAGTCCGTTATGAAAATGGATGCAAGTGTGTATTTTCCAAACTTGTTAAAAATGCTTTCGTTATGAATCTCATTTACCTTCTAGGTTTTATTACTACTTCCTTATAAAGGCCGTGTGTATGGAAATAGCTTTATCTAAGCGATTTTCCCATTGCATCTACAGTTTCGATGGTTACTGTATCAGATATAAAACATAGAAAGTTTAGTAGTTTGAAGAACAAATGTTCTTCTAATGCGTTAAATCAAGATTTTAAATTTATCCAACAACTACCAGAGCATTTATTTGAAGAATTTAAAAATGTTCAGCAATTAAATTCCTTGTACCATTTGAGAGAGAGAGAGAGAGAGAGAGAGAGAGAGAGAGAGAGAGAGAGAGAGAGAGAGAGAGAGAGCTTAATTCAAGCATTTTTAATGGGGGTTTAGGAATAGAGGATTCAAGAAAAGTATGATGTACATAGCATTCACAAAACGATGCAGTCTAATACCCTTGCCATTCCTTGGGCATTGTTACCGAAGGCCTCATTGTGGCTACCCATGTTTAAAAGGATCTTTAAAAGCTCTCCTTTATTTAGAGCCTTTCCCATCTCCCTCAGCCACTCCCTAAACATATATTGCTATTGCATGATGCTCATCAAAGGAACTTTGAAACTCTTGATTGTTGTGATACGATGCTCACGATTGTTGGTGGGTACCCAGGCTCTCTCTTGGTACGGGGCACAAATGGGCATTGCATGTGGTATCGGTTTTATACCCTTTGTTATGGATAAAAAGTCTTGAAGGAGGTTCTAAGTGCCCGTAATGGGTCTGAATCATGAGGTTGAAGAGACGTGGTAAGATTGGGTACGGTGATTGCCAGACACTGCTATATTATGATTATGAAAACAGAAGGATGAGAATGAAGACATTTTCTCCGTTACTAGCAATGGATTATGGAAGGTGATAAAGTAGATCCCATTTTTTTTTTTATTTTAAAAAAGAGGTTAGTCAATTAGTACCAACTAGTGTATGCTACCCGGCAAAACTGACGGCTATATATTATGCGCACACACAGCCCTGATTCAACCACTCCTACCCTTCACCATTTCCTCACTACATGTTAGTATGGGCAATATATAGCAGATTGTTGTTTCCCGAGCGGTTGACGTTCAGTGTGACAAGAATATATATATATATATATATATATATATATATATATATATATATATATATATATATATATATATATATATATATATATATATATATATATAAATATATATATATATATATATATATATATATATATATATATATAAAATAACCCACAATGTATGAAAAATAGAAGTTTATTTAGCTTTCGAAGGGACCATCTCCCTTCCTCTTCAGAATACAAATGGTTACAAATTTTTGAAAAAGAGGTACAAAAAGGTTCTTAAGAGATAAAAAGCCCGTTACAGTCTTAGCGAATATTAACAGCATTTCATGGTGGTTTGTTTACATCGTTTAACAATTCCTTAACAATAGTTACATTGTTTTTTTACAATATTATTTAAAAACTGATCCAATTTAAAATTACTTTGATATATATTAAAATTATTAGAATTCTGAATTAAAACAGCTTCAATCAGTTTCCGTCTATGTGTATCAGGCATTGATATCAATTTGTCCATATTCTTAAAATCTATTGGGTGATTTTCCCGTGTCATATGTTTAAAAACAGCGCTATTTTCATCACCTCCTCTAATGGAATCTCTATGTTCTCTTTTTCTTCTCTCAAAATCTACTGATTCTCCTATGTAAACTTTATCACACGAACCACATGGTAGTTTATATATACATGCTTGTTTGGCAGCCTTTCCTTTCCCTGATTTTGTCAACACCTTTTTAATAGTTAAATTATTTTTATATACCCCAACTACTTTGCAACTTTTTAGGCAGGTGTCAAGTAATTTGTTGTCTTGGCCTGTTTGAGGAATGACAAGAAGACACTCATCATCTTTTAGAAATGGTTCTCTTTCTTTTGCAACATAATATGTCTTCCTTGCTTTTAAGTGTGCCTTTTCGATAAAACCAGAATCATAGCCATGACCTTTGAAAACCCTTTTAAGATAATTTATTTCAAATTCAAGAAATTCGTGGTCACAAACTTTATATGCCCTTAAAAATAAGTTAGAAATAACCCCTAATTTTGTGGTTCTTGTATGGTTTGAAAATGCATGTATATAAGAATCTGAATGCGTTTCTTTCCTTTAAACCTTGAATTTAGGACAGCCAACTTCCGGACGGATTACCAGTGTGTCCAAGAAGGGTAATTCATTATTATTTTCTATTTCAACTTTAAATTTAATTGAAGGGTGGAGATTGTTTAAAGACACTAAAAAGTTATCAATATTAAGAGAACATGGAACAACAGCAAAAATATCATCTACATATCTCACCCATGTAATGTCAAAATCTAAAATGTCAGGTAAAAGTTCTGTTTCAAAAAATTCCATAAAAATATTTGCTAAAACAGGAGACAGAGGGGAACCCATGGGAAGACCATATATTTGAGAGAAAAACTGACCGTTACAAGTAAAATAAGACTCAGAAACACACAATTCTATCAACTTTATAAAAATATCACTAGGTACAGGTATACTTAAATCTAATGTATCAATTTTGTTACTCAGGTACTGAAGACATTGTTGTACTAGGACTTTGGTAAATAAGGATTCAACATCA
>NC_090735.1:58296970-58299470 GCF_036898095.1 Palaemon carinicauda
TCTAAGTTGGGGATAGTTGAGCGAGGTGCCAATTATCTGATTTAATACAAACAAAAATATTTTTTACATATTAAAGGAAAATAAACTTGTAATGTATGAAGAACGTGTAAGACTAAAGAAATGTGGCATACATATTTTACACTGTTGATGTTCCGTTCTGTCAAGCTGGGTACACAAACGCGTGCAAAAGAACATAACGCAACGTATTCTTGTAACAAAAATGCCAGTGTAGACGGAGACTCGATCCCGTGCGCTGTGCAAAATATACACGTCGTTGTGCAACCAATTGTCTATAAATACTCGTCGCATCAAAGGGATGTTACATTACACGTTTCGAAATGTTTGGACAGAATGTGAATTGCACGACGTGTATCAACTGGGTACGCCGAGTCTGCTCAACTTGATGACACTAACAAGAACCAGATTTCTTTTTAGTTTGATTCTCTCTGATTACCTTTATCGATAGAGGTAACAGGATTAAGAACTGATATCTTTTCAGAGAGAGAGAAAGAGAGAGAGAGAGAGAGAGAGAGAGAGAGAGAGAGAGAGAGAGGGAGAGAGAGAGAGAAAACACCGCAATGTCATTCTACCTCTTCTACTGTCCACCTGAAATGAGGTCACCTCATTTCAGAACATGGAATATCACTTCTCTGTATATGACCACTGGATGTTATGAGATGCCTACAATATTTGCTTGGCATTGACTTGGTTACATTTTTTCGTGAATAAACGGTCCTCGGTGTTCTTGAATTAGATGATGGTCACTATTTGCTGGAACCCAGATCATATATCTGCTAGTTTTATTTTCGAAAGAATACATGAAAAATTCATATATGAGTAAAGTGGTGTGTTTTATTACAATACGAGAATCGAGTTTTGATCAACTTTCACCATTAGTCCCTTTATCTTTTAAACCAATTATTTTTGGCGGAGATTATCAGGTTTCTTGTATATAGTCTTCTTAATTGATATCTATGATTACAAGAGACGATGCAGCTTATCTTATAATCCCTGGTTGTAAATTGAAGCGATTTTAAAACTAATCTGAGAGAGAGAGAGAGAGAGAGAGAGAGAGAGAGAGAGAGAGAGAGGTTTATCCAGTTACTGTAATTCATCATATAGATATGGTGACAAAATTTCTAAAGATTTATTCGGCGTAAATATAGATATTATCAGTTTTCATTCGCTTAACCTCATAATATGAATAGTCAATGAGAGAGTTTGAAAAACCTTTATAAAAGACTGCACGCCTTTCTTTCAATGACTATTTCGTACAACCTTATTTTTCTTGATAAATATAGAACACTTTTTCTTTTAAAACAATGATATTTTTTTATACTATCCTGAGGAAAAGATTTATATCTTTCCCTCAAACTTCAATTTTCTCTGATATTTCTTAAATTTTGGAAATTTCGGAACCTCGTTTAAGCGAGTAATTATCGACCACTGTATTCTACCATTCTACTGTATTTCCTTTTATTTCACTTCATCCTTGTGAAGTAATGTATACGACGGCTGCAACTTGTAAGTTTGCGATCGTCAAAAAGCAACAAGGATAGACTGATCGGCGATCGCACTTGACCGCGGTGTACCTACAATCCTGATGCGCCACAATTGCGTCCTCAACATTTTGACACCTTGATACGCGTGTGTGTACCCGGCTTACGATTGCCAACGGAACACGTATTCAGTAGTGTTGTATATATGAACTATGTGTAACGAATAAATCATATGGATGGGAGCTAATAAGCAAGTTTAAGATTTAAAATCAGACAAGCCACACGACTCAAGAGAGAACTAAGCTGGGAACGGTTTTCTAAATATTTTCCTGTACTGGAGACAGGCCGCCAGTATAGTCCACTGTTAACTCTTTGTATTGACACACGCACTACAACAGCACAGCTACTCGCTCGCATCTACTGTACATAGCCAAGTAAAAAAATTGCCTTCATCGCAAGCCAGTATTTTCTGCAGGAAAAGCAGTATAGAGAAATTTTCGATGATATTTCAAAGGCAATTAATTGAACACGCACAAAGAGAGAGAGAGAGAGAGAGAGAGAGAGAGAGAGAGAGATCAAGCAAGGAAAATTATTGCCAATGTCCATTGAATGCACTTTATATGTGGCGTTTACACAGAGATAAACACGCATTGACGACACAACATGCAAAATTTGCGCCTCTGTGACGTAACTGGCTGAAACATGGAAATATCGTGTGGGGTAATATATCCGGCTTGATCCCCTCCCTAAACATTAGTTTGATCAGATTGGTGGGACTAGAGTATTGGAGGCCTCATCATCATTGTAAGAAAAATATGGGGTTATGGGGAACCCTATAGGAAATCAGAAGTCATTGACTGGCCCACCATGATCCTAGCCTGGGTGGAGAGAATTGGGCGCTGATCATATGCATGGGTTAGTCTCTAGGGCATTATCCTGCTAGGACGTTGTCACCGTCCCTTCCTCTGCCATTCACGACATTTAAACCTTTATAAAATGTC
>NC_090735.1:58304470-58331970 GCF_036898095.1 Palaemon carinicauda
ACAAGATTGTGTAGTTTATTGTCATTGCATTTCATGCTTTAAAACAAACATATAGTCTTCATAAATTTTTAGGATTCTATTCTACTCCTGCATTTTTCAACAATATAGTTATAGGAAAACTTCTTAGCTATGCAAAACTTAAGTCATAATATTATTGAAAGATAATCAGGCTTATATTGATAGAAACGTAAAAAGATGATAAACTACCATTTATCAAAAGGCAAAAGCGTTTTTAGGCCATTCAAAAGGGGTAAAATTAACATAAAATCCATTCTAAATAGAAAACCAAGCTGAAAACAAACACAATCCTATACAAAGAAGAACATGAAGAAGGCGGAAAAATTAACAGAAAAACAATCCCAAATTGAAGAACAAACTGTAAGCAAACACAATTTTATACAAAAAAGAAGAAGAATAAGAAGAAGAAGAATATTTAAAAGAATAAAAAGAAGACAAAAAGAAGAAAAAGAAGAAGGGAGAAGAAAATTGCCAAACAGAGCAGCAAAATGGAGCAATAAAATGTATTGAACTATTTCTCACAAGTGTTCCACTGGCGCAGTTTCCTCCTTCGTTACTGCAGTTAGGTTGTGCTGTAACCTCCTCATTTCCAGGTTTCTAAGTTTCCAAGTGAAAGGGAACTGAACTGGCTCTTGGAAAGCGTTGCAGTGCTCTCCCTGCATTTGCATGGTAATATCAGTTGGGGTCTTTGGAGAAATTTGAATGCATGCAGTGTTATTTCGGGGCGACAGCTCTGGATAAACGAGTAGGTGCATTTTTAACTCGATATTTACTGTAAATTGTCCATTTGGTTTTTGGGAAGGTGGGCAGTTTGAGAGATTTACTCATACAAAATAAAAGAAAATAAAAAAAACACGCGGAAACAGACACACACACACACACACACACACACACATATATATATATATATATATATATATATATATATATATATATATATATATATGTATATACATATGTATGTATATGTATATACATATGTATGTATAAATATAAATATGTATATATCTATATATATATATACTGTATATAGATAGATATGTTTATGTACTGATATATATATATATATATATATATATATATATATATATATATATATATATATATATACATATACATACATATATGTAATAGTAATAATGATAATAATATATGGATATACAGTATATGTGTTATTTTTCCCTAAATCACACTTGACCTTACAGCTGAAATCATAAGTCACTGCCATCATTGTACACCCAGCAACAAAACCGGTGTCGCCTCGCCAAACCTGACTTGAAGATATCATGCCCTTCTTGCCCTGAAATGTGGCCGACGTTTAAACAACTAAGACATCGTTTGATGGTTCGAATGTGAGGGGTAGAGAAATTACCAATAGCACTCAAAGAAATGCGATGATTAATGATATATATATATATATATATATATATATATATATATATATATATATATATATATATATATATATATATATATATGTATATATATACATATATATGTATATATATACATATATATAAATATATATATGGATAAATATATATATATATATATATATATATATATATATATATGTTTATATATACATGTATATATATATATATATATATATATATATATATATATATATATATATATATATATATATATATGTGTGTGTGTGTGTGTGTGTGTGTGTGTGTGTATTAGGGAGATAAAGAGGTCTTATATCTTATTCCTATAAGAAATGCAATCGTTTTCGATAATAGTGATCGAAAAGTATAATCACACTGATATATTTTAATTCCTTAATACATTTCTCTATAGAACATCCTTAAATACTATGGGAACTGACTATTCCAATTAATATACGTCAGAATGATATAGCCTTCGTTTGCATTATCCTAGCAGCTGTTCTCTCTCTCTCTCTCTCTCTCTCTCTCTCTCTCTCTCTCTCTCTCTCTCTCTCTCTCTCTCTCTCTCTCTCTCTCTACTACTACTACTACTACTACTACTACTACTACTACTACTACTAACTGTATCCATTAGTTAGATAAGGACACACTTTTTCATGTTATTTGGATGTGTCCAAGGATTAAACAAAACCGATAACTACTTTGCAAGCTTGCGTTGGATTTGCATTTCTCTTGGGGGGAAATCCAAAGTTCCAAAGATGTTCAGTAACTACCTAAAAACACAAGCATACCTAAACCACGTGTGATATTGGTGGTTTGATACTTCACTGAAAACCTCCCGGCATATTCCTTTTTATTGAATCGTAACGGCAGTAAGGAACCAATGTCTTATTCTATTTCATGAAAGCTCATAGCGATCAGTGGTTCTTAACCTTTTTTTTAATGCATGCTCTATTTTCAAATCAGCATAAAATTCTTGCACCCCTGAAGTGTTGAAATACAAGAGAAAAAAACGCGTAAATGCTATGATATAAAGTGGATCTGATGTGTATTAAATGAAAAATTGCTTCTAGGACAAATGCTGTATTACTGTTTTTACAGGAAAAATATAAACCTGCGAATAAAACGAAATATTTTTGTTCTAATTATTCATATTCATATGGTTAAGAATCGACACCACACCTCTTAAGGGAACAGGCACCTACAGTATGTTTAAGAAACATCGAGCAAAGTCAATCATAACTTTGTTGATACCATTGTCAGGAATTGTGGCTATTAAGTATTGATATCCATCCATCTACTATTTAGGTTTTGTTTTCGGTTCAGCTTGTAAAGATTAAAGCTATTTGTAAGTCATATATGACTCATCACATTCCGACAATTAACAGTCCAATTATTGAAAATGATATCCCTAATTACGAAAACTTTGTTACTTTGTTACCGGACGAAATAAGTCAATACTTTTGATCTTACACTTTTCTTGCATGTTGGTTTGGTTTTGAAAGGCCGGCGACCATAAAATTTGTTGATTAACGATTCTTTGGACAATTAGTGTGAATATCTAAAACCAGCCCAAGCCACATCTTTAGCCTGGACTATACAGGTATAAGTTACCCAAAACAAATGTTTCACGCCAAGTTTTGTAAGAGATGTTTTTATTAGTCATCATGACTAAAAATTAGCAATTGTAATATTTAATTATTCTAGACTGAGAAGATACTATAGGATATCTTAATCTAGTATAGGGTTTGCATATGTCAAAACTTAGTTGAGTTACCAGCAATAGTTTTTTAAACATCACCATCATTTCAATTGGATGTATTTTATGCCATATTGCATGTAAAAGATAATAAATGAATAAAAATTTGATTTATTTATGGAATCATTGATATTAATTGTTATCAATAAGGGTATTACCATCATCATCACGTCACATCATCTTGATGACTTCACAAATGTTGATAAGCAAATCTCGTAAAGCCATACATTAAGGTCACTCAATTACAACCTCTCCACCATCATCTTTAACAACCACCTGATTATATCCCAACCCCATCCCCACATGTTCGAGGTTTAAAGGTCTCGTAGTTATGATGAGATCTTTCTGGTGGAAGTTGAAAATCAAAATACTAAGATGACAATATTTCATACATTTGTTCTCAAGGTGTTTACAATAATTTCATAACTACAAATAACGAAGTAAATATGCTAAAGACTGATTGAACACATAACGAGAGTAATGGATTTCTTGAAGAGCTTACCTGGGGAACACCTATAAGGTGTTGGACATCAGGTCATGAAACATCAAATAAAATCATAATAATACGAAGAGTCAATGCTAAGGAAATATTTCGTTTTGCCTTGTGGAGAGTGAAGCCAGCTAGACTCCGACCTATGAGCATTGAGCAATCGTCACCAGGGAAGGGGGTTCGTTTGGAAATGAGCGACTTGCCCAGTTAATTTGATTAATTGATCGATTGATTAGGAGTTTTCTGGTGTCCTAACCTCTAAGGATATTGACACCAAATCAGATAATATGAGTAAACAATGCGTTAATAGTATAATATTTATACCTTACATCCTTTATACCACACCATCACTATAATAATACACCACTGAACACTTTCATTGCATACCATTTCATATATTTTATTTTTACCAATCACTTCTGAAACAATATTAATTGTGATGACTGATGATACAATTTAAATCTCCAACCTTAAACTAATATAATTGATATAGCAAATAATACTATATTCTCTAAGAGGACCAGAGCCAAGTAGCCCGTGCCAAAAGCTCACCCGAACCCCATCGAGCTACGTGGCTCATGATCAAAATCAAAGGAAAACACTGAAATCAAGAACTAAACCTTTCAAACCTCATTACCTTGAAAAAATTGATGAAAAGCCATTTATTGATTATTGGTTACCCCAATAGGTGCTATTTGAAACAGTGTGTATGTATGTGTGTGCGTGTGTGTGGACAGAGAGAGAGAGAGAGAGAGAGAGAGAGAGAGAGAGGAGAGAGAGAGAGAGAGGAGAGAGAGAGAGAGAGAGAGAGAGAGCCTGCCTGCTCTCTTGGTTAAGGCTCAGTCTTTCTATTTGTTGAAAATCTTTACGATATCTATAGGGAAACTATATAGAGATAGTAACAAAAAATCTAATTTAGAAACGATTTAGAAAGGGTGACCCCCTTTCTTCTAAATCATTCACAACATGCACAGAAGTTTTTTAGAATTTAGATGGGGAAAATATAAGAATTAACATAAATAAGAAATACTTTAGCAACTTGAGATTTGCAGATGACAGTTCTATTAGTGAATCATGGGAGGAATTGCAAAAGATAATAGAAAATTTGAATAGAGAAAGCAGAAATGTAGGACTAAAAATAAATGAGTAAAACTAAGATAGTGTTCAAAGAAAATGCAGAGACAACCTATAAGGGTTACGGACGAACCTCTAGTGATTGCTAATGAATAAATATACTTAGGACAGACAAAACTTTAACATAAAGCTTACGATGGTGAAAATTTGATCAAATTTACACCACCATAACCTTTATATTAAAGTGTAGTTCCTAAAGTCAACGTAGTCCTGAAGAAGGGTCTCGAAGTAATACGAAACACATGTCGATACCAAACAATTAATGGAGAAAAGTAAACGTATTTCTGCTGTTAACCTGAAAACTATCTGTATGACGATCTGTCCGAGGAGAAGCTATCTTCGATTTTGGACGCCGATGAGACATTGTGTATTCATTATATAGGTATTTACGTATATATACAATATATATATATATATATATATATATATATATATATATATATATATATATATATATATATACTGTATATGTGTGTGTATAAATATATATATATATATATATATATATATATATATATATATATATATATACATATATATATATATATATATATATATATATATATATATATATATATATATATATATATATATATATATATATATATACATACATACAAATACCAAAGGCACTACCCCCAATTTTGGGGGGTAGCCGACAACAACAAGAAACAAAACAAAATAGGGGACCTCTACTCTTTACGTTCCTCCAGCCTAACCAGGGACTCAGCCGAGTTCAGCTGGTACTGCTAGGGTGCCACAGCCCAACCTCCCACATTTCCACCACAGATGAAGCTTCATACTGCTGAATCCCCTACTGCTGCTACCTCCGCGGTTATCTAAGGCACCGGAGGAAGCAGCAGGGCCTACCGGAACTGCGTCACAATCGCTCGCCATTCATTCCTATTTCTCGCACTCTCTCTTGCCTCTCTCACATCTATCCTCCTATCACCCAGAGCTTTCTTCACACCATCCATCCACCCAAACCTTGGCCTTCCTCTTGTACTTCTCCCATCAACTCTTGCATTCATCACCTTCTTTAGCAGACAGCCATTTTCCATTCTCTCAACATGGCCAAACCACCTCAACACATTCATATCCACTCTAGCCGCTAACTCATTTCTTACACCCGTTCTCACCCTCACCACTTCGTTCCTAACCCTATCTACTCGAGATACACCAGCCATACTCCTCAGACACTTCATCTCAAACACATTCAATTTCTGTCTCTCCATCACTTTCATTCCCCACAACTCCGATCCATACATCACAGTTGGTACAATCACTTTCTCATATAGAACTCTCTTTACATTCATGCCCAACCCTCTATTTTTTACTACTCCCTTAACTGCCCCCAACACTTTGCAACCTTCATTCACTCTCTGACGTACATCTGCTTCCACTCCACCATTTGCTGCAACAACAGACCCCAAGTACTTAAAATGATCCACCTCCTCAAGTAACTCTCCATTCAACATGATATTCAACCTTGCACCACCTTCCCTTCTCGTACATCTCATAACCTTACTCTTACCCACATTAACTCTCAACTTCCTTCTCTCACACACCCTTCCAAATTCTGTCACTAGTCGGTCAAGCTTCTCTTCTGTGTCTGCTACCAGTACAGTATCATCCGCAAACAACAACTGATTTACCTCCCATTCATGATCATTCTCGCCTACCAGTTTTAATCCTCGTCCAAGCACTCGAGCATTCACCTCTCTCACCACTCCATCAACATACAAGTTAAACAACCACGGCGTCATCACACATCCCTGTCTCAGCCCCACTCTCACCGGAAACCAATCGCTCACTTCATTTCCTATTCTAACACATGCTTTACTACCTTTGTAGAAACTTTTCACTGCATGCAACAACCTTCCACCAACTCCATATAACCTCATCACATTCCACATTGCTTCCCTATCAACTCTATCATATGCTTTCTCCAGATCCATATATATATATATATATATATATATATATATATATATATATATATATATATATATATATATATATATATATATAGATATATATATATATATATATATATATATATATATATATATATATATATGTACTGTACAGTATATATATATATATATATATATATATATATATATATATATATATATATATATATATATATATATATATATATACATATATATACATACATATATATATATATATATATATATATATATATATAGATATATATATATATATATATATCTATCTATATATATATATATATATATATATATATATATATATATATATATATATATATATATATATATATATGCAGAAGAACCACAGGGAAAATGAAAATACAAAATATACACTTAAGTCCTGACTAGTTTCGTGATACTTCCTCAGAGGACTGATTTACTGAGAGAGGTTTCTTAACAATCTATATGGAAAGTAAACGTCTTCCTGTGATTTTTACGCATAAATGGATGCCACGTACTCCTTTCAGACTTTCTGTACGACTTTCCCCATATTGGTATATATTATTAGAGAATTTACAGACGCCCTCACACGCGCCCATACTACTAAAGAACACCTGCGGTTTCTTCGTGAATGCTGGGAGGAACAAGTCATTCCGAAATGCATGATAACGAAATCCCTATTGGAAATAGAAGATCAACCATTTGGTGATATACAGAGAAGTATATTAGAAAAGCATATAAATTCAATGAAAATTAAAAACCGAACAGCGTTTGAAAACCTAACAAGAAAAAGGAGACATTTTGAAGCCTCAATACCAACGGATTGGAAAGACCCACTTCGAGGTTTCTGCTATGAAGAAATGAACGAAAAAGTGTATAGAAAACTCAAACAAAAGCATGACACGAAACTAAATGCATTGATAGAAAGTAGCCCGTGGACTACAAACGTTAATCCAGAATGTGTGGTTAATTTGTCAAATAAAATTCTAGATAAAAATGTGAAGTGTGCCTTAGGATACGGTTTAAATTTTTCGATGTCATCAAGTGCAGTGAATAGTGTAGAAATTACAAATGGAGTGTGTAACCTGGAAAAATTCAGTGATATTTCTGTAGAAGAAGTAAATATGATTAAGGGTATTATATACAGCAATATGAAAAAACCAGTGGTTCCAAATTGCCCAAAAAGATTCAAGAGAGCAATTGCTGAATTGAAGCAAGATAGAAATATTAAGTTGACAAAAGCCGATAAATCTGGAGCACTGGTAATCTTGAATAAAAATGATTATATAGAAAAAATGGAAAACCTCTTGAGTGATGAAAACACATACATGGAATTAAGAAAAAATCCAATTGAGTTTGTGAATAGTAGTTACAACAAAAAAGTGAAAGAGTTATTAAAAGGGAATGAAGATCTGATAAAAAAGGTTTGTACAATATCACCAACATTGCCATATATGTATGGAACTATTAAAACTCATAAGCCAAATTATCCAGCTAGGCCAATAATTAGCTCTGTAGGTTCAGCAGCATATAAATTATCTAAGTACCTTGTGAATATCCTCAATCCTTTTGTTGGCACCATTTCATATTCAAATATAAAAAAAATAATGTAGACTTGATTAACAAACTGAATGAAGTACGGATTAACAGTACCTGTAGGCTTGTCAGTTTTGATGTAGTCTCACTATTCACAAAAGTACCTATTGATGACATGTTAGAATTTTTATCTGAAACATTAGATAATAGACAATTGAATCTACCATTCTCCAAACACACTTTAATAGAATTAATTAATCTATGTATAAAAGATTGTAAATTTGAATTCAATGGGAAATTTTATGCACAAACTTTTGGTATGGCTATGGGAAACCCTTTATCCCCAGTATTGAGCAATCTATATATGGAATTTTTTGAAAGCAGAATTTTAAATAACATCATACCTAATAATGTAAAATGGTTTCGATATATTGACGACATAATATGTGTGTGGCCAGGAAATGAAAATTTAGATAACTTTTTTCTTAGATTGAATAGTTTGGTACCATCAATAAATTTCACTATGGAGCTGGAGAATAATTGTATCCTACCTTTTTTGGACTGTCGCATACATAGATGTAATAATAGTCTCAAGTTTAGTGTATACAGAAAGCCAACGAATGTCTCCTCATATGTCCATTATTACTCAAACCAAGGCAACAAAGTTAAGAAATCTGTATTTACTTCTATGTTTTTAAGAGCATTTCGAGTCAGCAGCCCTGAATATATTGATGACGAAATAAATGGTATTAGAGCAATAGGTAAAAAACTAAAGTATCCTGAAATTGTGTTAAATGATGCCCTAAGAACAGCAAAAAAGACCTTTTTTCGGTAATGATAACAGAAAAAACTACAACACACAAAATTTACTTGTACTACCTTATTGTGATTCATTTAAAGAAATTCCCCAACTGTTAAAAAAACTTCAATGTAAATGTAGCATTTAAGAGTAAAAATACAATAAAAACAGCCTTAATAAAGAATTCTCCTGACTTTACCAAGTGATGTGTATATCGTATTCCATGCAATGCTTGTGAAAAATACTATATTGGTCAAACTGGTAAAGCCCTAGAAAAGAGAATTGAACAACATAAGAAAAGTGTCAGGTATGCTCAAGATAATAATGCACTCTTTGCTCACGTTAGAGATGAAAATCACCCTATTAATTGGTCAGGTGCAAAGAAATTGGTTCATTCAAATACCTTAGTGGAAAGAAACATCATAGAGGCCAGTTTCATAAAAGAAACCTTTGAAAACAACTTGAATATTGGTCATGGAATGTATAAACTCGACGCCTTTATATGTAAAGAGATTTGTAAGCTATATAAAAAAACATTAACCACTTAATGTAGAATTGAATATGTTGTGAATAATTAACGTCGCTGTGAAATTAATATTTAGACCTAAGCTACAATTCATTAAAGGAAACAATTATTTTATATAGTATGCATAAGTATAGTGGCACTATATAGTGTTATGCTAGATATAAGTATTGATATATACATGATTATATGTTTATGATATTAATGTTGTATACATATAAGTGTATATATGCATATGTATGTATGTATAGATGTATATATATGTATATATGTATGTGTATATGTATGTATATATGTATGTATGTGTATGTATATATATGTATATATGTATATATATATATATATATATATATATATATATATATATATATATATATATATATATATATATATATTTGTATGTTTGTGTATGTTTTGCTTATGTATTTATATGAATAAGGCTACCGTATTGTCATATAAATAAACTGTACTGAAAGTAAAAAAAGAAGAAAACAAGAATATACCCGCCACTAGAAATGACCCTTTTTAGCAGGTGTCTAATGAGCCTGGGGACTCCTCCTACTCAACACCTGACCCAGGTAGTTGGTAAGGGAGTGTCATTGTTCTCTAATCTCTATATGTATGTTCGTACGTTTACTTTCCATATAAATTGTTAAGAAACCTCTCTTAATAAATCAGTCCTCTGAGGAAGTATCACGAAACTAGTCAGGACTTAAGTGTATATTTTGTATTTTCATTTTCCCTGTGGTTCTTCTGCATCTGAGCATCACGTCTTCCTGTGATTTTTACGCATATATATATATATATATATATATATATATATATATATATATATATATATATATATATATATATATATATATATATATATATATGTACTGTACAGTATATATAATGTCTTTTTTCTAAAATGTAAATTATTTAATCAGAGGGTCCTAACAGTATTAACTTAAGCATCAGCCACTTGGAGCCTTACTAAAGGCCTTACAACATAAGCTGATTATAACTTAAAAGAGCTATGGAAAGAATGATGATAAGAATAACAACAACAGACATAAAAAGAGCAACATGGACACGAGAGCAAACAAAAGTAGAAGATATTCTTACATGTAAGAAAAAGGAATGGACATGGGCAGGACATATAATGAAAATGTCAAACAATAGATGGACATTAAGAATCGTAGAATGTGTCCCTAGAGATTGTAAAAGAAGAGAAGACGATCTTATAAAGTGGCATGTCTGGGGTCTTTTTCTATAGTGGACCAGTCATGGTTGATGACACACACAAATGTACACACACACACACACACACACATATAAATATATATATATATATATATATATATATATATATATATATATATATATATATATATATATATATATATATATTATATATATATAAACATATATATATATATATATATATATATATATATATATATATATATATGTATACATATATATATATATATATATATATATATATACATATCTATATATTTATAATATATATATATATATATATATATATATATATATTTATATATATATATATATATATATATATATATATATATATATATATATATATATATATATATATATATACGTTTAACTGGGCTCCACAAGGCACTAGAAGAGTTGGAAGACCCAGACCTACATGGCTGAAGACTATGAAGCGTGAAGTGGATGATGAATGGAAATGTATTGAATTAAAACCTCAAGATAAGGACGACTAATGAAATCTAACCGAGACCCTTTGCGTTACTAGCGATAGGAGGAGATGATATATATATATATATATATATATATATATATATATATATATATATATATATATATATATATATTTATATATATATATGTGTGTGTGTGTGTGTGTGTGTGAATATATAAATCATTGGTAGAAATATAACATATATAACTAGTAACATCCATCGCCTTCGAAAAAAAATCTAGAAATTAATAATTCCATTGAATAAATCATGTGAACATTACATCATTATTGATTATCTAAAATAAATTCCTGAGAAAAGTACTCGAGAAATGCGTTTTTCCGAGACGTATTTTCTGTGTTTCGAACGGCTCTGATATGGATGCATACCGAAAATGGGTTGTTTTAATCTCAAACCTGAAAAAATAAGTCGAAGCCTTCGGTTCTTTCAATGCGGTTTGTTGAAAACGTCAATTAATCTTCGCCCGAGTTTGATCGCCGAGTGCGCTGCAGGCGTTACTTAATAATGAAAGTAATAAATCATAGTATTAATCATCTTTTCATCTTCCTATTCAGTCTCTTAACTTTTCCTTCAAATTGCAAATCCGAGCGTTGAACGACTTCAGAACTTTCAGACTCAAATCCATAAATCAAATCATGTAGTTTATTATTATTATTGCTATTATTATCATCATTATCAGTATTATTACTATTATCATTAATATTATTATCATTATTACTATTACTATTATTATTATTATTATTATTATTATTATTATTATTATTATTATTGTGATGATGACGACGATGATGATGATGATGATGATGGGTTTATTGAAACGAAAAAAGAGTTTTTTCCCGAGTCCTAAACTGCTTCGGAAGAAAATCTTCACTGATCTCCGAATGGCTTCAGAAGAAATGACCATAGACTTAGCATGGAGTTCTGAATGACACTAGAACAGAATCTCTGAACGGCTTGGGAAGAAAACTTTCCCGGATTTCCAAATGCCTTTAGAAGAAACAGCCGTAGACTTAGCATGGAGTTCGGAATGACCCCAAAACAGATTCTTCCTGGAGCTCCCTGAACAGCACCTGAAGAAAACTTTCCTGGATCTTCAAAAGGGTTCAGAAGACATAGACGTAAACTTAGAATGGAGTTCTAAATGACTCCAGCACAGAATCTTCACGAAGCAATTCTGAACGGCTCCGCTCCGAGATTCAAATGACTTCTAAAGACCTGATCTCTATTTTTTTCAAACTAAGCATGCAACGCAGTGAACATTGTTAATGGTTATTTTTGGAATAGGAAGCTGACTGTGAGAATTATGTATTACAATTACAGGATCAACAGGAGGCTCTTCGGAACACTTTCATCTACAGCTGGTTTTGGTGGTTGCTGCAGAAGTTGTCGAGCTTTGAAGAAAATAATATACGCGCCTTGAATGATACTTTGTTTAGGCTTTTGGAGACTATTGGAACTAAGGAAATAAGGACCGAGAGAGAATGGCTCAACTGAACGGTGAGCGACTTGTGGTTCTCCAACAGGATAGTCCCAAAATTCGACATTGAAGAAAGGACATATCCAGATCATATTTGTAAATATATTGTGTTGCTCATCGTTTCCTTTACCGTGATGATGTATGCAGAGAAAATGTATAGCATTCCTATCTTTACCCATCACCCTGATGGACAAAGACATGGATGCTATCGATTTCTCTGAGGAATCTAACGAAATGAAGACACACAGCACTGAAATCTCTCTTGAAATCTAGAAGGCAACTGACGAACTAGGAAAGAATACGATGAAATCAGGAATGATACTTTGTTTGGGCTTTTGGAGACTATTGGAACTAAGGAAATAAGAACCGAGAGAGAATGGCTCAACTGAACGGTGAGCGACTTGTGGTTCTCCAACAGGATAGTCCCAAAATTCGATATTGAAGAAAGGACATATCCAGATCGTATTGGTAAATATATTGTGTTGCTCATCGTTTCCTTTAGCGTGATGATGTAAGCAGAGAAAATGTATAGCATTCCTGTCTTTACCCATCACCCTGATGGACAAAGACATGGATGCTATCGATTTCTCTGAGGAATCTAACGAAATGAAGACACACAGCACTGAAATCTCTCTTGAAATCTAGAAGGCAACTGACGAACTAGGAAAGAATACGATGAAATCAGGAAGGGAATTGACGAACTAAGGAAACTGGAAGATGAAATATCAAAGTAAACCAAAAACCTAAAGATCATGAAAAACTAGAACAGACAGAAGAGAACAGCAACGAAGAGCCTTTAAACGAAGATGTAAAAGAGCCTTTAATGCTAGGGGTAAGTCACCTTGAAATAAAGGTAAAAAAAACCCTTAATACGAGAAATAAGGTACTTCAAAATAGAGGTAATAAACCCCTTAATGCTAGAAATAAGGCACCTCTAAATAGAGGTAAAAAAACCACTTAATGCTAGAAATAAGGCACCCCATAATAGAGGTTAAAAATCCTTAATGCTAGAAATAAGGCATATAAAAATAGAGGTAAAAAAGGCCCTAATGCTATAAATAAGGCACCAAAAAATAGAGGAAAAAGAGCCTCTAATGCTATAAATAAGGCACCTAAAAACAGAGGTTAAAGAGCCTCTAATGGTAGAAGTAAAGCACCTCAAAATCGAGGTAAAAAAGCCCCTAATGCTATAAATAAGGCACTTAAAAAGAGAGGTCAAAGAACCTCTAATGCTAAAAGTAAGGCACCTCAAAATCGAGGTAAAAAAAGCCCCTAATGCTATAAATAAGGCACTTAAAAAGAGAGGTCAAAGAGCCTCAAATGCTAAAAGTAAGGCACCTCAAAATCGAGGCCAAAAAGCCCTAATGCTATAAATAAGGCACCTAAAGATACAGATCAAAGAGCCTCTAATGCTACAAGTAATGCACCTCAAAATCTAGGTCAAAAAGCCCCTAATGCTATAAATAAGGTACCTAAAAAGAGAGGTCAAAGAGCCTCTAATGATAGAAGTAAGGCACCTCAAAATCGAGGTAAAAGACGACCTAATACTATAAATAAAGCACCTAAAAATAGAGGTTAAAGAGCCTCTAATGCTAGAGGTATGCACCTCAAAATCGAGGCCAAAAAGCCCCTAACGCTATAAATAAGGCACCTAAAAATAGAGGTCAAAGAGCCTCTAATGCTAGAAGTAATGCACCTCAAAATCGAGATAAAAAAGCCCCTAATGTTATATATAGGGCTCCTGAAAATAGAGGTCAAAGAGCCTCTAATGCTTGAAGTAATGGACCGCAAAATCGAGGTCAAAAAGCATCAATAGCTATAAATAAGGCACCTAAAAATAGAGGTCAAAGAGCCTCTAATGCTAGAAGTGATGCACCTTAAAATCGAGGTCAAAAAGTCAATAGTGCTATAAATAAGGCACCTAAAGATAGAGGTCAAAGAGCCTCTAAAGCTACAAGTAATGCACCTCTAAATCGAGATAAAAAAGCCCCTAATGTTATATATAAGGCTCTTGAAAATAGAGGTCAAAGAGCCTCTAATGCTTGAAGTAATGCACCTCAAAATCGAGATAAAAAAGCATCAAATGCTATAAATAAGGCACCTAAATATAGAGGCCAAAGAGACTGTAATGCTAGAGGTAATGCACCTCAAAATAGAGATAAAAAACCCCTAGTGCTATAAATAAGGCACCTAAAATAGAGATCAAAGATCCTCTAATGCTACAAGTAATGGACCTCAAAATTGATATAATAAAAAGCTCCTAATGCTATATATAAGGCTGCTGAAAATAGAGGTAAAAAAGCTCCTAATGCTATATATAAGGCACCAAAAAGAGAGGTCAAAGAACCTCTAATGCTTGAAGTAATGCACCTCAAAATCGAGGTAAAAAAGCATCAAATGCTATAAATAATGCACCTAAATATAGAGGTCAAAGAGACTGTAGTGCTAGAGGTAATGCACCTCAAAATAGAGGTAAAAATGCGCCAAATGCTATAAACAAGACACCTAAAATAGAGGTCAAAAAGCCTCTAAAGCTAAAACTAATGCTCCTCAAAATCGAGGTTAAAAAGCCACTAATGCTATATAAAAGGCACCTAAAAATAGAGGTCAAAAAGCTCCTAATGCTATAAATAAGACACCTAAAAATAGAGGTCAAAGAGCCTCTAATGCTAAAAGTAATGCACCTCAAAATCGAGGTAAAAAAATACTAACAGTAGAGATAAGGCACCTTGAAATATAAGGTAAAAAAAAAACCTCTAATGCTAGAGATAAGGCACCTAAAAGAGAGGTAAAAAAGCACCTAATTCTAGAGATAAGGCACCTTGAAATACAGGTAAAAAAACCCTCTAATGCTACAGATAAGGCACCTAAAAATTGAGGTAAAAAATCTCCTAATGTTAGACAAGGCACTTCAAAATATAGGTCAAAATTTCACTAATACTAGAGATAAGACACCTCAAAATAATGTCAAAAAGCCCCTATTGCTAGAGGGTAGAGATAAGACACCTCAAAATCAGAGGTCAAAAAGCCCCTAATACTAGAGATAAGGCACCTAGAAATAGAGGTCATCTTCTTCTTCTTCTTTGTCTGCATCTTTTCCCACTTTTATGTGGTGTCGATGTTTCTGGCCAGCGTTCTCCATCAACCTCTGTCCCACACTTCATCACCGGTTAATCCCATTGATCGAAGGTCATAAAGCCCCTAAAGTTAAGTTAAGGCACCTCAAACTATAGGTAAAAAAATCCCCTAATGCCAGAGATAAGGCACCTGGCACCTAAAATCAGAAATCTAAAAGCCCCTAATGCTCGAGATAATGCACCTTAAAATAGAGGTCATAAAATCCCTAACGCTAGAGATAAGGCACCTAAAAATAGAGGTCATAAAGCCCCTAAATCTAAAATTAAGACACGTAAAATAGAGGTAAAAAATCTCCTAATGCTAGAGATAAGGCCCTTCAAAATAAGAGGTAAAAAGCCCTTAAAGCTAGAGATAAGGCACCGCAAAATAGGAGGTCAAAAAGCCCCTAATGCTAGAGATAAGGCACCTCGATATAGAGGACATAAAGCCCTTAAAGGCACCTAGAAGTAGAGATAAAAAGCCCTTAATGCTAGAGATAAGGCACCTAAACATATAGAGGTCATAAAGCTAAAGTTAAAGCACCTAAAATAGAAGTAAAAAACCCTAATGCTAGATATAAGGCACCTCAAAATCGAGGTCAAAGAACCTCAAATGCTAGAAGTAAGTCACATCAAAATAAGAGGTCAAAAAGCCCCTGATGCTGGAGGTAAGGAGCCTCAAAATGTGGGCCAAAGAGGTGCTACAATTAAATAGAGCATATACTTCAGGTATTTTTTATGAATGAAATGACCCCACTTCACCCAGGTGAGTGGCGAACTTAACAGCCTGTATACCTCCTCCTCACCATGCAGGATCCTGCTACTTCAACACCCGTCAGTGAGTCCCAGACCTTTCATATATTATAGCCATCCATGTCTGCACTCCGATAGATCGGACACAAATAGAGTTGTAACATGGGAAGTAATATATATATATATATATATATATATATATATATATATATATATATATATATATATATATATACATATATATATATATATATATATATATATATATATATATATATATATATATATATATATATTTATATATACATATATATATATAGCCTATATATATATATATATATATATATATATATATATATATATATATATATATATATATATATATATATATTTATATATATATATATATATATATATATATATATATATATATATATATATATTTATATACATATATATAAATATTTATATATATACATATATATATATATATATATATATATATATATATATATATATATATATATATATATATATAGAACGCGTTTGATTTTAATTAATGTAAATATCAAATATCGAATCCTATCTTTGGAAATAAATCTCCACTAGAAATTCTTTTATGATAACAGCTTCTGGCTGGGCATAAATTCGAACCTATGCCTCTTAGCCGCAACCATGCTTGCAGAGACTGTAACCAACCATTCTATCAAGACAAATACAAGTTTATTACAAGTCTACCGTATATATTCTTGTCGAATTCAGGAATCTTTTCTTAGATTTGAAATAAACTCATCTCCACTATGATAGCTGATAAGTGTTTGCAACACGTTATTGATATATATTCATGATAAATAACCACGCCTTGCAAACTCACTAATCAGCTATCATAGAGAAGAAGGGTTGCTAACAAGTCTAAGAACAGATTCCTTTGAGACATCCAAAATCCTTGTAACACTCTCTCTCTCTCTCTCTCTCTCTCTCTCTCTCTCTCTCTCTCTCTCTCTCTCTCTCTCTCTCTCTCTCTATATATATATATATATATATATATATATATATATATATATATATATATATATATATATATATATATATATATATATATATATGTATATATATATTTATATATATATATATATATATATATATATATATATATATATATATATGTATATATATATATATGTGTATATATATATGTATATATATATATATATATATATATATATATATATATATATATATATATATATATATATATATATTACCTGTATTTAATATCTTATATTATTTGGATGTTCCCAAGGATCATACAAGACCGCTAACTACTTTGCAAGTTAGTGTTGGAATTGTATTTCTTTCGGGTGAAGATTCCCTTGTTCCAAAGATGTTCAGTGGCCACATAAAAACAATGTTAGAACGATATATGCCCGTTTTCATTGCGAGTTGGAATCATTGATGTCAAATGTTACCAATAGGGGTATTTCCATCATCATCATCACTTCATAAATGTTAATAAGCAAACCGCGTCATGCCATACATTAAGATCACCCAACTGCCACCTCTCCACCATCGTCTTTAACCCCCACCTGGTTATATCCTTCTACCCCCATCCTCACATGTTTGAGGTTTAAAGGTCTCACAGTTATGATGAGATACTCCTGGTGGAAGTTTTTTAGTAAATGAAAAACAAAATACTAAGATGACAATATTTCATACAGATTGCTTTCCAGGTGTTTAAAATTATATAAATAACTATAAATAACGAAGTAAATAGGCGAAAGACTGATTGAAAAAATATCGAGAGTAATGGATTTCTTGAAGACCTTACTAGGGGAACACTTTTAAGGTGTTGGACATCAGGACATGAAACGACCAAAAAAAAAAAAAAAAAAAAAAAAAAAAAAAAAAAAAAAATCGTAACAATACGAGTTTTTTGTCATCCTGACATCTAAGGTTATTGACGCCGAACCAGATAATTTGAGTAAACAATGTGCTGATAGTTTAATCTGTTATACCCTACATCCTATTTACCACATCATCACTATGCATGTCATTCCTCATATTTTATTTTCACCAATCACATCGGAAACAATATAGATTTTGTCAACTGATGATTCATTTTACATCTCCAGCCTTAAACTAATGTAATTCATATAGCAAATAATACCATTTTCTCTAAGAGAGCTACGTAGCTCACGATCGAAATCAAAGGAAAACACTGAAATCAACAACAAAACCTTTAAACCTCATTACCTTCGAAATTTTGAATAACGGCCATTGTTAATGATTGGTGACCCAATAGGTGCTATTTGAAACGATACATTATTAGCCCCTAAATAAAATGCATAGGCTACAGTGTGTATGTATGAGAGATAGGAATTGCTTAAGAAAATGCAAATGAAGGATATTTCCATGTTATGAATATTAATATGAATAGTCAGTTCCAATATTATTCAAGGAAATTTTATATAGAAATAAGATAGGAAGATTCACATAAAAAGTTATGATAAAACCGTTTGATGAATTAGTTTCAAAATAATATTAGATTACATTTCTTAAAAAAATAAAAAAGTTCTCTCTCTTCATCGCATTTCTTTGAGTGATATTGGTAATTTCCCTCCTCCTCACATTCGAACCATCCTAACGATATTTTGGTTGTTTAACGTCGGCCACCTTTCAGGGCAAGAGGGGCATGATCTCTCCAAGTCAGGTCTGGCCAGGCGACACCGGTTTTGTTGCTGGGTGTACCAAATCCTGGCCATGGTAAAGGCGCTTATCATAATATAATCATCTCTGATCGTAAGTTATTCCTATGGTAGAATAGATTCTATGTTAGAGGCTATTTGTGAATAGATATGATATATATATATATATATATATATATATATATATATATATATATATATATATATATATATATATATATATATATATATGTGTGTGTGTGTGTGTGTGTATGTATGCACATATATATATATATATATATATATATATATATATATATATATATATATATATATATATATATATATATATATATATATATATATATATATATATATATATATATATATATATAGCACATCCACGGTGTCATAATGTCGTTAAGAAGATGGAAGTATTATCTCCAATAGTCTTCTAATTTTTACTTTCGTGGCTATCATGCATATTACATGAAAGGTAAAAAAACATTTCCGCGTTACAATGAAAAAAAAAGCTAGGCACCAGTTTTCGTTTGTTTCCTTAGTCAACAGTAGAACATCGCCGTCTTCTTATGCTCCTCACGTGTCAGCTTTCTACACACACACACACACACACACATACACACACACATATATATATATATATATATATATATATATATATATATATATATATATATATATATATATATATATATATTTATATATATATATATATATATATATATATATATATATATATATGAGTGTGTGTGTGTGTATGTGTGTGTGCGTGTGTTTATGTGGGTGTGTGTGGATGTATGTATTTATAAAACATGATGATTGCACATTCAATTAAATCACTTATTCAAATTTGCATTAAAGATCTCCCTTGCATGTAAAATTGTATACAAGAGGTCACACTAAAGCTGAAGAAAGGAGAAGTTATTGCACTGCCTAAGGCCAACGGAAAAGTGGAAAAAGAGAGAATGTCTCCTTTTTTTATTAACTTACACCGAAAACGAAAAACTTCAGTGGGATGAAGCGAGTTCTTTCAGAAAAGTCTGGCGTAAATGTCTCCAGACATTATTAAAGTATTTCAAAGTCCAAAGCAAATAGAAGTTTCCCATATATAGACTTGGTACATAAAAGTCTGATATTAAGAAACTTAGTGTTGGTCTTTTCCCTTTGAACTAATTTTCAGCGTCTTCTTATTTTTTTTCTAAAGTCGGTAAATTAAAAAAAAAAAAATCTTAACAGAAACTATTTGAATTCTGTATAAAGAGAATTTACCCTACAACAATCTTATTCAAGTTTTGTATTTTCTAAAGGAAAATAAAAATTACCCCGAAATAATCTGAGCAGTACTTTTGAGAAACAAATTGTAATAATACCTCCAAATCTTAAATGAATCATGGGGTAGCAAGGATATATGTACATTTTTCTGTTTATAGGTTGCTCATGAATGGCAGAGGCAAGGGACAGTGACATTACCCTATCAAGCAGGACAATGCCCTAGTGACTGACCTTATATATGTGATCAGCGTCCAACCACCCTCTCCACTCAAGCTAGGACCAAGGAGGGCCAGGCAATAGCTGCTGGTGACACAGCAGATAGAACTATAGGCTTCCCCAAACACCCCATAATTAACTCACAGGATGTAGAGGTTGCAGCGATCAAACTAACTAACGAGTTTGAGCGGGACTCGAACCGGAGTCCAGCGTTCACTAGTCAGGAATGTTACCACATCAGTCACCACAACCCTGTTGCTCATTATCGTCAGCATTGCTGTATATACTTCATATTAATCGTAATTTGTATCTTCAGTGAAATCAAACGGAATCCAACTTTATAATATAATTCAAGCAAGGATTATTAAAATCATTTATCATAGATTACAATTAACGTTTAATGATTACTTAAAGGTATTTTTTGTTCTCTGGTGAACAGTATAATTATCAATTATACTGAAAGCTATGATCTAATGCTTTAGTGAGTAAATATTTGAGTACAAATGCGAAAATTGATTGCTAATTAGGTTGAATTATTACAACGGGTGAATAAGCTTTAACGAAACTCGGAGCTCATTTTAGCTTTATTTCAGCATTACAATCTGATGTATTAAACAGAAAGAATATTTACCACGAAAAGAGAGGATATAAGTTAATAATACATTAAATATTTAATAAAAAAAAATATCAGAGTAAAGTCCTTTATTAATTCTTTCTGTTAAGACAGACTTTTATTCTACTTTTATTTCAGACCCGAAGTGGAGGAATTTTTGACAGAAAGGCTTTGCATTACATAGAAATCTCCTGGGTGAGTTTTTTTTCGTTCTTTCCACACTTCCCATTAGTGTCTTAACAAGGGATAATTAGATTGCATTTATTAGAATTTACAGAGAATTTCTCTCTCTCTCTCTCTCTCTCTCTCTCTCTCTCTCTCTCTCTCTCTCTCTCTCTCTCTCTCTCTCTCTCTCTTATGTGTATGCATCTCTTAATTTCTTTGTGATGCTTACCCATACTCTTCAATTCTGGTTTTTCCCTGGGTTTTTATTTTCAGCCTCAAACCTTTGAATTGTCTGTGGTTTTTTTCTCTCCATTCTTATTTTGCAAGATAGTTTCAAGAGCATATTCTTCCCATAAGCAGTTCCCTTCTCCCCTTATCCTTTTTATATTTCACTATTTTTTTTTTTTTTTATGTTCGTTTGTTGGCCATACAGCAAGAAATTCAAGGAGCCTAATAAGAGTTAAACACAAGAGACGCACTCAAGATTTGGGAAAGGTGCTGCCCTCTTGCGGCTAGAATGTTAAAAGCAAGCAATTTTTTTTTATGATATTTTATTCGAGATCTATTTTTTGGAATCTATTGATTTGGACAAAATGCGGTGAAAACTGATAATATGAATATAAAGTATCTATTTTGTTTACCTGTTAGAGCAGATTTTATCCGACCAAACATTTATTTGAACTATTATGGGAAGATTCTTCTATTAGACCTAGGAGTGCAATAATTATGGTAACTTGTCAAAATAGCAAATTATCATCGATTGGCATAATCTAACTTTGATTAACTCGCAAAATGGTAATGTTTTAATGTTTGCCAAATATCGATTTATTGACATTTCTCGAATATTTCA
The DNA here is from genome assembly GCF_036898095.1 of Palaemon carinicauda. NCBI lineage: Eukaryota > Metazoa > Arthropoda > Malacostraca > Decapoda > Palaemonidae > Palaemon > Palaemon carinicauda. Next base: position 58,326,988 of record NC_090735.1, read on the forward strand.
TCATGTGCTGTTTGTCAATGACTTTAATAATTATTACCTTTGCTCTAAGCATATAGGCCTAGCAAGAAAAAAAACATTACCTCCATTCAACGAACTTTTCAATAGAAGGACATTTTTCAAATAATAGAAGTAACTTAGAGCTATATATATCTTAATTATTTCAAATTCCATAAAAAAGAATAATATAAAAATTCAAGTTTAAATTTGTATTTCGGAAATCTATTTTAGTTTTCGCCCTTAGTTGTTAAATAATGTTAAAAAGCGAAGCTTGAACTTATGAAGTAAACATGTATCGTCATTATGCTAATTATTACCCGTTAATGCAAGTCGTGTTATAACTTAGCCTCAAAGAATATTACCAGTTCGTATATAAATCATATTGAAAGTTACATTGCAACAAGTTGTTGTCTGTCATTTACATGGAAACAAAGTTCTCATAGTTGTGTCTGGAGTATATACCACTTACGAGTTATCAAATTGCAATAACGGAAATTATATTTTCAAACTTCAATCGATAATCTGATAATCCGGAAGATGTCTGACCATGATTATGTTTTGAGAACACGTTGACTTCAGAAGACTATATTGATGTGATAGAGATATCCTGCATGAAATACATTTTGTATCGATGATCAGATTATTGTAATAATCTTCAAGTCTTGAAAAGAAACAAGTCATTATTCCTCTATAATGGAGAAAATTTAAAAACCAGTTAATTACTTGTTTCCTTTCCTCACTAGGATATTTTCCCAGTTGGGGCACCTGGGCTTATAGCATTCTGCTTTTCCAACTAGGGTTGTAGCTTAGCAAGTAATAATAATAATAATAATAGCTGCTAAACCAGTATACAGTATCATATCCGAATAGATTGCAGAAGATAAACAATTCATAATAATTATGTCGTCTCGATTTTATAGTCTACACAATATGAAGTGTCTAATGGATCATGTGTGTGTGATACAGGTAATTATATTTTCGTTAGACATTGAAAACCAGATTTTCCATGTTCATTTATTCAAGCTAGTGGATAATTAATCCTAACAAATTTTAGTCAAATGAACATCACTCTAAAACAAGTGCAGCTACTCAGTAAAAATGACAGTAAAGTATACATTACCGTCATTTTTTAAGATGGGTTGTAATGACCACACTAGACCCTGCAGGGCGTCACTTACCGTACCATCTAAGAGGTCGTATAAGGTGCCTTCATTCTGCTTACTTACAAAGGGGCAAGTGGCGAGAGAGACTATCACTGGATTGGACGACAACCATTTTTTCATTACACTCAAGGATGAAAATAGAATTGCAGATTGTGTTTCGTTGCATAGAGATAACTCTGTTCTTTGAAGGTTGCTCCTGATGACAAGCTATATAAAGCTGCAGCTTTTCACTCTCCCCAGCGTTAGAATTCCATATCTGTGTTTTTTATGGCCGCGTCCGGCCGGAGTCGCTTCGCCGCGAAGATAGCGTTCCCCATTTTTATAGTCCTCGTCTCTTCCCATTTTCCCCATCTGACGCCGGTTTATGAAACATGGAGATCAATTATTGTTATGCGATTTCTTCTTATCTCCTCCTTTATGCAGCTGTTGATCGTATTCGCGAATGATTTATCTTTGTTTTATGAATAGGGCGCGCAAGAGACGTGGTAATAGATTTTTTTATGGTACTTGGATAGATATATTATTTTTTCATAATTTTCTAGTTTGGAGGCTATTATATGCACTTACATAGAGGGTAGGGGACTTGTGATAGACTAAAATCACATACCAAACGTTATTTTCAATGTTTAAATGGTATTGGAAATAAATCTCTTGGTCCGCCATACTTTTTTTCTAAAAACCGTATTTAAATATTCTAAAGAGTTAAGTTTTTCCCGTTTTACTATTTGATTAAATTTTGATTGTTTTAGTAATAAATTGCTATATGTTCTTACCACTACTACGGCTACTGCTACGAGTGCTACGATTGCAACTACAGAGGAAAACATTATTTATTTTATATATATATATATATATATATATATATATATATATATATATATATATATATATATATATATATATATATATATGATCAGAAAGAGTATATGTTCATGCCAATACTACATTAGTGCTAATGCTATTATTACTACAACTACAAAAGAAAAAGAAAGCCAACAGATAGTCAGGGATATCTGTTACAAACCTTCAAATTTATTCATGAACCAAATGCAATTTAAACATATCAATGATTTGAAAATATATTTTTTTCTTTCTTATTTTTTTTTAGTAGTTCATTCCATTACTACTGCTACAGTAGTTGCTGTTGTTACGACTACAACTAAAAAGGGAAAACAGTTGCAGCAGACAGACAGAATTCTGAATAAAATAAGATTTAGACACGATAGATTTTATACAAATTATCTGAAAATATATTTCAGTTTTCCTTGAAAAAAAAAATGGCTTATTCACTGCACTAACATCACATAAAATGCGAATAGAAACGGAATTCAACCCCATTCGAATGAAAAGTCATCATCATTTCTCATGCTGGGATATTTTTGGCATCAAAACAACGATCCATCACAAAGCATAAATCAAACTGATATATGTAACAGATGTTTGTAAATGGACATGACTTTTACTCCTTTTTATCTTTTTTTCTATTTATTTATTTATTTATTTATTTTTGTGTTTTTTGTTAACAAAGCACTTAACGCTGGTTGCTTGGGATTATGTCATGGTTGTCGCTTTACTACAATATTTTTTTATGTATTTTCATAAGAATGGTTATTCGGATTCATTTTTTTAATATTTTTCTGAACATCAAAATATCAAGAAGATGAAAAAAATTGTAATAACCGCGTACATTTCATACCAATAGTTTTTATGTGCGTAAACAAACACTACATAACATAGTTATTCTTTAGCTTAAATTGATTTATAATGTACATCATTGACGTTATGACAATTCTTTCAATATATCATCAATTATGCTTTGCAAGGAGAAATCTATTAATTTATGCAAATCAAATTACTAATATTCATCTTTGCATAATATGCGCTCGCCTGATAGAAAATGTAGAGACATTGATTGATTGATTATGAGTTATCTGGCATCATGACATCTAAGGAGACATGAATTGAACTTCGTCAGGTTATCCCAAGCTTATATCTTCAATCGACAATTCCAAACAAAGGTATAGCTCGACTTGATTTTAAAACGAGAAAAAAAAAAAACTTGTATCTAAGAGTCCACACAATAGTATAAAACAGAAATTAATCTTCGAGTCGCTTTCTTCCATTGTTGGCCTTTAATGGAAATGTTTTGAGAATTCCTGTTAACTCAAGGCAGTCCTTTCAGGCCTCTGGTATGGGAGAAAAATGCGAGTAGGTAAATGGATAAAAGTCAAGAAAGAGTAATATCATAATTGTAAGGATTGGGAATTACTTTTTCCTTTTTCTTTTTCTTTTGGTAGGGGATTTCCTCGGGCTTGGCAAGAAATAAATAACTCTGAAAACTCTGGTTATATATATATATATATATATATATATATATATATATATATATATATATATATATATATATATATATATATATATATATATATATATGTATATATATACATATATATATATATATATATATATATATATATATATATATATATATGTATATATATACATATATATATATATATATATATATGTGTGTGTGTGTGTGTGTGTGTGTGTGTGTATATATATATATATATATATATATATATATATATATATATATATATATATATATATATATATATATATATATATATATATATATATATATATAAGTATATATATATGTATACATACATATATTTCTTTTCAGTCATGATCAGTGGCATGGCGTAGGGAGGAGGGAATGTAGTCATATCCTGGTGAGAGGAGTAGGAAGGGTTGAATCTGTGTGTGCATATATGAATATGTACCCGTCATTTTTGACGTGTCGCGTCCACTGGAAATAATATTAATCTGTTGCAAAATTTTGGTAGATAAGTTACGTAGCAGAGACAGAAGACTTTTACCTTAATGGTTTTGAACAGACTGCTTTCCAAGGGAAACTTTCAGCTCAACCTTTTTCAGGGAGGATTTCAACTCAATCTTCATTTTCAAGGACATTTTCATCTTCTTCTATGAGTGGCTTTCCACTTAATTCCCTTTCAAACGAAGTTTTCAGTGATATCTATTCCCGGTGAATGTGTCAACCTGATCCCCTTTTCAAGGGATGGTTTTAAGTCAACCTTAATCAAATGGAGTTTTTTAGTGGTATCCTGTTCCTGAGAAATGTTCAACCTGGCCTATGTGTAAAAGGGATAATAGAAAACACGAGCAACCTTATATAGTGCTAAAAACATGGAATATATATATATATATATATATATATATATATATATATATATATATATATATATATATATATATATATATATATATATATATATATAGATATAAATATATGTATACACATATATATGTGTATATATATACTTTATATGTGTATATATATGTATATAAATTATATATATATATATATACATATATATATATATATATATATATATATATATATATATATATATATATATATATACATATAGATATAAATAAATATATATATATATACATATAGATATAAATAAATATATATATATATGTATATATATATATATATATATATATATATATATATATATATATATATATATATATATATATATATATATATCACTATTTTCAATGTAGTGTTTTATAAGTGTACAATATTAAGTGTTTAGGATTAAAAATATATAGTAATTGACAAGTTTTTTTTTTTATTTTATTTTATAACGCTATCTTATCTCCCCTAGTGTATCATCCAATAAAACTTCAAGATATCTTAATTTCTTGGGAATGTTTCAATTCAATTTACTCAATTATCAATAAAACCAAGACTATATTTATGTGATATACATAAAAGAGTTAT
>NC_090735.1:58336970-58349470 GCF_036898095.1 Palaemon carinicauda
CACTGTTCCTCGCAGAGTTAAACAGTAGGGTTAACACCGCGACCCACTGCTACCACAGATCTCTTTTAGTTCCTCTACTTGCTTCGCATAGTGGCAAAAGAACACTCTGGAAGACTTCCAGCCAGTGTATGAACGGAAAGGTTCAAAATCCATACAATTAAAGAAATTTAAGAATGAGGCAACTTTCCTCGGATCGTGACCTGCGGGTGTATTGTCAGGATCCGCTCTGCGAATAAAATATGTGATTTTCGCTCTGAGTTGATTCAGAGATAAATTTGAGCCTGATGTTTCTCCCCTGAATAGTTGACCACCCTTGAAGTCTGAAGTTCTATGAAGATAGACCTTTAGGCATTCTACTGGACATAGAGATGCATCTTCTTTCAGAGGGCAGATTCTCCAGGGACCCCACCTGTTGGTGGGTAACTCATTCTTGGCGAGAAACGTAGGATCCGGAAACAGGTTCAGTTCTTCCCCATCCAGGAACTGAACACGACCTGCCTCTCTCGAGAGGCTACAATCTCACTAACCCTGGCCCCGGATGCGAGTGCAAAATAGGAAAATAACTTTTTGTGTCAAATCCTTTAACGCACACTCTTCATTGCTCAACAGAGAAGCGAAATGAAGAACTTGTCTAAAGACCATGAAATGGGCTTTGGAGGTGCTGAAGGTCTGAGCCTAGCACAGGCTTTCGGGACTTTATTAAAGATCTCGTTACCTAGGTCGACCTGGAAGGCATATAAAATGGGTCTTGTCAAAGCAGACTTACACGCTGAAATCGTGTTCGCTGCCAACCCTTGACCATGGAGGTGGAGAAAAAAGATAAGCAGAAGTCTGTCAAGATCTCCTGCGGAATCTTCGCCTTGACAAAAGGCCACCCATTTTCTCCAAGATGACTCATATTGCCTTCTAGTAGATTTGCACTTATATTCCTCAAGGAAGTCTATACTGGCTTTCGAAATCCCGAAACGCTTTCTCACCGCTAGGGAGAGAAAATCATGAGCTGCAGGGTCCAGGTTTTCTGTAATGAAGCGCAGACAGTTGACTTCTGGACTCGCTGGGTCAGAACTGGATCTGGTAGTGGTACAAACTTCAGCTACAGTTCCAATGCCAGGAGGAACCACACGCTGTTCGGCCACTTGTGGGCCACTATTGCCGCTACCCTTTTTCTCAGTTTGTTGAGGACCTTCAACAGAAGGTTGTGAGGAGGGAACAGATAAATCTTGGACCATCTGTTCCAGTCGAGGGACATCACGTCCACTGCTTCCGCTAAGGGGTCCTCGTACAGGGCACGTACAGGGGCAACTTCTTGTTGTCTTTCGTCGCAAAGAGGTCTATCTGCAGTTCTGGGACTGATTCAGAATGAAGGAGAATGATCCTGCGTCTGAGGACCATTCCGACTCTATCGGTGTGAACCTGGATAGAGCGTCCGCTGTCACATTGCGGACTCCTTGAAGGTGAACTGCCGACAGGTACCACTTCTTCTTTTCCGCCAATCGGAAGACGGACAACATCACCTGGTTGAGAGGTGGTGACCTCGATCCTTGTCGATTCAAGTATCTCACAACTACCTCGCTGTCTATCACCACCTTATGTGGATCGAGTGACGCGGGGAGACTTTCTTTAAGGTAAGGAGCACTGCCCTAGCTTCTAGAAAGTTTTATGTGAAAGGTCTTGAATAGCCTGGACCAAGTCCCCTGGACTTTTTTCCGATGAGAGTGACCTCCCCATCCCTCCTTCGAGGCGTCTGAGTGAATCGTCACCGACGGGGGAGGTGGCTGAAGAAGAACCTGACTTCTTTAGATGTCTGGCTTGGGACCAAGGCCTGAGAAGAGTACTTAGCCGAAGCGGCTGGTCTTCTCAGATCTCTTCACGCGTTTGATGCATAACTTCTCCAAACTCCGATTGCATCCTTTAGCTGTGCTCTTAGCACTGGGTCTGTCACCGAAGCAAACTGGAGAGAGCGCAGTACTCCCTCCTGCTCGTGTCTTGATATCCTTTCGGAATCTTGAAGTCTCTTAACAGGACCCGCTATCTCCTTCCTTTTCTTCGCCGGGGTGGAGAAACGGTGTAACAAAAGGTCCCAGTGGATTCCCAGCCACTGGAACTTTTGAGATGGAGAAAGTCGAGACTTTTTCTGTTAATCTTGAAGCCTAGGTACTCTAGGAACTGGATCACTTGACTGGAAGCTTGCAAGCATTCTGTCTCGGATGCTGCCCACACCAACCAGTCGTCCAGGTAGGCTACTACCTGAATTCCCTTTAGGCGCAATTGTTTGAGAGCTACGCTTGCAAGCTTCGTAAAAATCCTTGGGGCTATGTTTAGCCCGAATGGCATGGCTCCGAAGGCGTATAGTCTTCGTTGTAGCCTGAACCCTAGGTAGGGGGAGAGTCGATGGCTAATTGGAATGTGCCAATAGGCGTCTGACAAGTCTATAGAGACGGAATATGCCCTCATGGGCAGTAAGGTCCTTATGTGTTGCAGTGTTAGCATTTTGAATTTGCAATTCACTATGAACTTGTTGAGTGGCGACAAGTCCAGAATGACTCTGAGCTTTTCCGAGTCTTTCTTGGGAACACAAAACAGCCTCCCTTAGAAATTGATGGGCTTCACCCTTCGGATCACCTTTTTTTTTTTTTTTTTTTTTTTTTCTCCAACAGTTCTTGAGCGTACTCCTCCATAACGGGGGTGGAGTGTTGGAAAAACCGAAGGCACGGGGGTGGAGTGCTGTACCAGCTCGTGCCCAGTCCATTCTTGAGTAGGCTGTGGGCCCAGGGATCGAAGGTCCACCGATCCCGAAATTTCAGAAGTCTCCCTCCTACCGGTATCACCTCACTTGGACTGCCGTCCTGAGGTCTTGCCTTCCTGACCACAACCACCCCTGAATCCCCTTCCCCTTGAGGAGCGTCTAGACGAGCCTCTGGCTGCTCCTCTAGGCTTTGCTCGAAAGGAAGTAGACTGCCCTTCGAACGCTGGGGTGAATGCCGTGGACTGTGTCGACACGGCCTGGGGTACCCACTGAAAGGTGGTCGGGGTTTGTGCCACGATCTGGGGCACTGGGGGCAATGGCAAATGCAGTTGCTGTTGCTGTCTAAGAGGCTTGGCTGGCCGAGACGGTAGCCTAGTCCTCATAGTCTTCCTCTTTGGTTGAGGACCCTCATCCGGGGAAGACTTTCTTTTGATAGCCAGGCCCCACTTCTGGAGAAGGTTTCTATTCTCCAAGGCGGCTTTATCAACAACTTCTTTGACCAAGTCGGTAGGGAAAAGGTCTTTTCCCCAAATGTTGGAGGAGATTAGTTTCTTTGGCTCGTGCCTCACCGTAGCCGAGGTAAACGCGAACTCCCTACAAGCTCTCCTTGCCTTGACGAAGCCATAAAGGTCCTTCGTCACTGTGGCCAGATGCGGCTTTGCCACTACCATGAACATTTCATGGACCTTGGGGTCACTTGCCATCGTCTCAAGAGTAGTCTGAAGAGACATTGAGGCAGTCAGTCTTTCTTTTGTATCGAACTCACTTCGCAAAAGAAAGTCAGACAGCTTAGGGAGGTCCTTGCCGAACTGACGTCCGGCAATATCAGCCTCCAACTTTCCCACTGAGAACGTAAGATGGACGTCCTTCCAGTCTTTGTGGTCCATAGGCAGGGCCAGCGACAAGGGTTTACACTCCTCTAGGGAGGGGCAAGACTTGCCGGCCTCGATTGCTTTTAGTACAGCCAGAAACCCTTTCTGTAAAAAGGGGAAGGCTCTAGTAGGCGAGGACACAAAGGAAGGGAGCTTCCTATTCAATGCAGCTACCTTTGAGTTAGAGAAGCCCCTCTCTTTCATTGAGGATGAAAGTAGAGCTTGAGCCTTAGCATGGTCCATCACTATGACCTCCTTCGGCTCTGTCTCCTCCTTTGAAGCTGGTTCCTTCCTCAGCCGGACATAACAGTCCGGATATGATGCCTTGCTGGGCCAGAATTCCACCCTCCAGGGGAACTGAACCCAGCTTATCCGAGATGACGATCTTTTCAGTCGTCATCGGCATGTGCTCAGCATACCTCCATGGGTTAGCATCTGAGCACAAGGGAAGGTCTTTCACATTGAGCTTTTTCTGGGGCCCATGTGATTCTGCAAGGCACTGCATTCGCAGTTCCATTGCAGCCGCCTTCTCCTGATTCTCCTTCTGCATTTGTTGGATCATTCCAACAATAGAAGAGAGGGCCTGTCCCAGCTCTACTGGGAGACCGGCCGATGTAGAGGGGCTTGATCTTCATCCTGGGCTTCTGCCAGGAGGTCTTCCTCCTGACACCCGTCCACATCAGACATCCTGTCATCTAGCTGGATGTCTTGCATCGCGACCGCGACTTCAGCATCCACCTGGATCTGAACCTAGGGGATCTCCTCTTGAGGCTGGGGAATCACTGCATCAGCTGATGCCTTAGGGAAAGGATACGCCCTCATCTTCTCACTTGGAAGATAAGGGCCAGAAGTGTTCTTTTGGAAGCCCCTTACCCAGGTACGAAGCTTCTTCCTAGCTATTTAAATGTCTCAGTATCAGGTTAGTGCACACAGAACATACCTGAGGGTCCCAATACCGGAGATCATCCTTGGAGACAGCGTATGCTGCGTGTCTCCTACAAAACTCATGTCCGCAGAGGTTCTTGCTGCTGACATTGCAGAAAGGACGTCCCCACTTCAGAGTGTCCTTCTGTAAAGAGAAGAAATTTCCATGAATATCAAGTGAACTATGTATCACTGGATATGCATAGTATAGCATAACAATTCAGAAAGGAAAGACACACACTTGTGTTTCCCTCAAAAATGGTTTATCTCTTCTAGAGTAACCAATGCAAGGTTTCCAGAGGAAACAGGTGGAGCTCACACCTAAGCAATGATTTTAAAATCCTGGATAATAGACAGGGAAGAACTCAGCTTCCTATCTGAGGGCAACAGCAAAGGGGTGTGCAAGAAAACACAATAGTGTTAGAAGACACAGTGCTGTACCAAAACCTTTACTATAGTTTTCCTCTTACTGTATATGCTATACAGAAGAATACTAGTACAGTATAGGGGGATGTGTGCCGGCCTGCCTTTGCGGGCCGGCACACACCACAACTAGCTTTAAAGTATACTACTTAACAGCTATAGGCCAGCAGCACTCTGGTTCAAATGCCTGTGCCGGTCGGCAGCAACTGCCGGCCGGTAACAGCCAGTGTTGGCCGGCAATGGCTGCCGGCCAACAACTACACAAGGTAGTACCCAGCTGCCGGCCACACTCTTGGTGACCGGCAGACAAGGGCTGACATCAGCCGGCCGGCAAAGGTACAAGACCGATGCCAGCCGGCAGCAAAAGAACCAGAGGACTACACCTTCCCGGCTGCCGGCCTCATAGGCCGGCAGCCGGGACAGGTACAGCACTAGAAGAAAAATAGAATGGATGCCGGGATAAGAGTGTACACAACCTCCAAGCCCGGCAACCGAAAGAGTGCATATAAGGAAGGGGAGAAACTAATTCAGGCTTCCTTGACCAATGCCGTCCGGCTCTGCCGGCAGGCATGGATGAGGGACCAAGAGAGGTCCGGGCAGCACTCGAAAACATAAGACCCTTGCCGGCCAGCAGCTCTGCCGGCCGGCAAGGGGCTGAGTCAATTCCACATCCTAACCTATACTAGGTCCAGATGTAGAACGACGTACAGTACAGTAATGGCTCGGCCATTACGAAGAAAGAGGGGGAAGGGACAAGAGGGTCCTGCCAACCTTGCTTTAGTGACAGATCACCCGCAGCCAAGAAACTTATCTTAGCCTAAGGGAGATCTAAGGGGGAAGGCCAGCAATACTTGCCAGCTCCCAGAGCACCAAAGCAAGGAAGGCGTTGCTACTCCCAAGGGAAGAACTTATCCTCCCCCGAGAACAGCAACAAGGACTAGTCTGGTAGATCACAAAAGAAGGAATCATAACCACAGAAACCTTCGGTAGTGACCTAAGGGAGCTAAGCTCCCTTTGTCTGTGTTAGGTCAGCGAGGGGGACTCAGCCCCAAGCCAGACAACACAGACTCAGACTAAAAAACTCTGTTGTTCTGTCCCTCTTGAACCATAACTACAGGAACAGGAAGGTACAGTAACACCCTAGTATAGTTTTATCGAAAATAAATTCGGAAAAAACCACTTAGGATAAGCCTAAGGCTTAAACAGAGGGAAAGGGATTGCATACCTTCTCCGAAGAAAAGAAGCAACCGGGGAGTATGATAGGGTATACTAAGGCTCCATAAGCTACTAGCCTAGGCACCAAGAGAATCGATTACCTAAATCACCGAAACTCACTCGTATACTATCTTGGAAATATTCCACACAGTCTAAAATGTATAAAATATAGCCTAAAGCTTCAATAAAATTTTAATTACACTCGGAAAAACCATAATCATGCATGAAGTACTAGGACCAAACGACTAGGCTACATGGCCTAGCGTAGGCCAGAATGGCGAATACTTCGCCAAAAAATACTAAGCACGAAAGGAAATCCTATGTAATGCTAAATAGCTAAAATTAATTAAAGCAAAACAACCAGGAATGTCGCTCTGACTAACTAAATTATACCTAGCGAGCTACAGTGTCCAAGACGCCTCTGGTAGGCTACGGCTCTTGTATCAAAGATTAATCCTATTAATCACTCAAAATTTACCAAGAGCCTACATTTATACATAAAAGACACTATACTCAACTTATCTGAGGCCGACGAAGACGGAGAAGCCATGAAAAGCAGAATAAATCCAAGATTTGCGAGAAAAACAGGAAAAAACACCGAGTTGTTAAGCTACGCAAAAAGGAATACAGATGGCGCCAGGATTGGCGCCAGGCACGCATACGAATCGGGGGATAGGGAAGCCTTGGGAGCGGCTCCCCTTTTTCTTTCCCGAATTCGTATCTCGCCAATCACCTCCTACGAGACGAAATCTCTGTCCAGGATGTAGATTGCCATGTGACGTGTCTAGAATACGTCCTCTGATATGTCGCGATATCCCTTTCACGAGGGATACTCGCTCCAGGAGTTAGAATTCTGGTACCTTAAGGTAAATTCTCTGGGAATATCGCCGTAGTTGTAATATACCCTAGGAAGCTACCCTATTGGAACTTCCATCAGGACGACATGGCTTGAGCCCAAATATATATATATATATATATATATATATATATATATATATATATATATATATATATATATATATATATATATATATATATATATAGTACATATATATATACATATATGTACATATATATGTGAGTATATATATATATATATATACAGTACATATATATATACATATATGTACATATATATATGTGAGTATATATATATATATGTGAGTATATATATATATATATATACAGTACATATATATATACATATATGTACATATATATATGTGAGTATATATATATATATATATATATATATATATATATATATATATATATATACATATATATATATATATATATATATATATATATATATATATATATATATATATATATATATATATATATAATATTCTATATATTATTCCAATATACTTTTACAATATATTCTGTTCATAACATTAGCCTGCTTTTACTAACAAACTTATGAACAAGATGATGTTCATTGTTTTTTCCTTAGTCTTGTTTTACCCGGCTGTAGCAAGAGGGGCGTTACCCTTCAACCTATTTCCATTTTCCCCTCTTCCCCTTTTTTTTACTGTTCTTGTTTGGAGTTCTTTTGTTAACAGCAGAGAGTCAGAGAGGTAGGAAGACTGATAGAATCACACGGAGAGATACACAATGCAAGTAGAGGGAAACTACCCTCAGGAATCCTATTTTCCAAGTATCAACAGACTGTCGTATGCAAAAGAAACTGCAATGCTGCTCTAAGTAGCATATTTATATGTAAGATTGCGTGATTTATCTCTCTGCTGATGTGTATAATATAAACGGACCAGAAGAGATGATTGAGCAATCAAATCCCAATAGTATGAACTTTTCATACAGAGCAGAATTTTGGACGTGGTAATGTTTAATTATGCATCATTATAATAAACATAACGCTGGTGAAGGAGGTTATATAGCCACTGATTGGACAACCATAGGTCTAAACTTGCACTTGACTGTCCTTGGGTGATTGTCATAAAATCCTCTCCTCCATCTCCCCACCCCAACCCCAAAAATATGGATATTTAGAGGAATTTGTCTGTTCAATATTGTCCTTATTCGCACCATTCTCCACTTTGTTCTTTTATCATCAGGAATTATTTACAGTATTTTTAAGAGAATTTGATAACTAGTTTGTCTTATTTACGAATATGTTCATTGAATAGAAATATGATATAATCTATAAAAGTCTTTCAAAAATTAAATGTTCCGTCGTGTATTGAAAAGGATTTACAAACTAATTAAAATTATATTAAGCTTTATTGTCATGTTTTATTTAAGTAGCTTTTCTGGCATTTAAGATTTTATGAGTTTATGAATATCGGAGTAGTAGACTTTGTTATCACGAATAGCAGCTGATTTTTTAGCTTTTATATCATCTATTGTCATTATCCATTTCATCTTATGGTATACTGTCTTCTTTCAACGGATATTGCTGGTACAGTGTTAATGCATTATATATATATATATATATATATATATATATATATATATATATATATATATATATATATATATATATATATATATATATATATATATATATATATATAAATATATATATATATATATATATATATATATATATATATATATATATATATATATATATTTCGTTGGAGGACTATTTTTCCGAATTAATAATCGTAAAAACATATCTAAATTGAAATTTAATTTGATGATATATAAGCTGCTTCCCAGGAAAAAGATGAAAAAGGCTATCTTCATGAAAAATATAAAAGAAAAATTGAATTAATATGTGAAAAAATATATAGAAAATTAAATTTAACTTATTATGAATAGGTTTTTCCCGGGAAAAGATAAAATAAACTAACTTCAGTTTAACATAAAAATAATATAACACTAAAAAATAAAGAATAAAAATATCTTGACAAATATGATAGACATATTTTGTATTTCAAATTATTCACAAGCATGAAATGTTAGTTATTCATATTGTGTCTATGGTGGATCCTAATCACATAAATTTGTTAAATAGAACCATACGTTAATATCAAAACAATAATGCATAGTGAAAACTGTAACATTCTATCAAAAGTTTTATTATTTCCGTCAGAATATCACATAACGTTATATAACGCATGAATCTAACACTACAAAACGGAGAGAGAGAGAGAGAGAGAGAGAGAGAGAGAGAGAGAGAGAGAGAGAGAGAGAGAGAGAGAGAGAGAGAGAGTAAAATACCTATTGGCAAATATCCGGCAGGTGCTCACAGAACAAGATTTGAATCGTAAACATCTACAGAAAGAAAAGAAGTTAGTGCGCATTGTTCAGGCAAGTTGCTCAAAAGATCCATTGTATTGGTTCATGTTTGAAGAACCTTTAAGAGTTCTTCATTTTAATGGATGAACATAGGTTCATCCCATTCTCATCAGCTCTTCCCGTTCCCTCTCCTCCTCCCCATTCTGCTTCCTCCTCTTTTCCCAATTCCTATTCTCCTTCCTTTTCTCCTCTTTTTCCCATTCTTCTTCCTCTTCTCTTCCCCGTCATATTCTTCTTTTTTTTCTTTTTCCCTTTCCATTCTTCTTCCATACATCTTCATTTTCGTTTTCTCTCTTCTATTCCCATTCCCATTCCTATTCATCTTCCTCTTCTCTTCCCCGGTCCATTCTTCTTCATTTTCGCTTCCCCTTTCATTGTTCTTTCTCTTCTCATCCCTTCTATCAGATCTCTTCCTATTCCCCTCTTCTTCCTCTTCTCCCTTCCTTCCCCTTTTTCTTCCTCTTTTCTTCCCCATCCCATTCTAATTCGTTTTTCTCTTCCCCTTCCCATTCTTCTTTCTCTTCTCCTTGCCATTCTTCTTTCTCTTCTACTTCCCATTTACCTTCATCTTCTCTTCCCCGTCCATTCTAATTCCTCATTTTTTTCCCTTTCTATTCTTCTTCCTCTTCCCATTCCCATTTTCTTCCTCTTCTCTTCCCCTCTATTGTAATTCCTCTTCTCTTCCCCTTCCCATTCTTCTTCCTCTTCTCCTCCCCTCTTTCCCCTCTCCTGCCCCTTCCTAAAACAGGCATAACCCTCACTAGATCGTAATCATCAGTGCTTTTAAACTCAGGAATTCTTGATACTCAACTCACGATTGTTGACGAGCACAGAGAAAGACTCTCCTTTGGCACAGGACTCTGCGTTTGGCATTGGTTTTATTCCTTTTGTCGTGGGTAAAACGAACGTCGGAGATTCTACTACAGCAAGTGTCAGCAATGGGTCTGAATCAGGATAGTAAATGGACGTGGGATACATCAGTTATGTAAGGTGGTTGCAAAGCGATATTGCCTAATAATCAGTATAAGGGAAGGAAAGACTGATCAGATGAAAAACTTCAAAATAATTGTTATATTAAATCTTTCCAGGTGTTACATGGGGTACGGTTAATTTCAAAATCTATCCTTGATTCTATTTTGATTACATTGACCGCACCAAGAATGATACAGATAATACATATTACACTAATGATACAGAGAGCATAACTGAAAATAAATCACTTATTGATATATTGCTGTAAAATTTTAAATTCTAAGTCAAAATATAATCAATACAAACTCCACGGTCTTCTTAAAGCCTATTAATTTTTCTTATTTCATTTTCTCTGTCAAGGAATGGCATCATAATTCAGAGATAGGTTGACATATACTGGTCACGCTTTGCTCCAAATATTCTCATCATTATTCGTATTTCCAGAAAATTGTCGTGCCACAATTTTTATCAAAATTGCTTGCTTTCAATTGCCTTAACGGGCTGGAAAAGATTTCCATATAAGCAATTGCATTCCTCGATAGAAATTCGTGCAATTAACTTTGTATGCTTTATAAATTTGTCAAATAGCAACTAATCCCAGGTATTTTTTACCAAGTTGGATTTAGATTATACAGGTAGCTGTGAATTTATGCAACAAATTCCTACTGGAAAATATGCTTTTTCATTCATGTTATTTTGTTTTTATTTTATTATTGAGATTTTTTCTTTATTACTAACATTATAATAGAGCCAAGGGAATGAATATGAATTGTAACTCAACAATGCATAATATATCGTATCCTATTTTACTCTAGAGGTTACGAAACGAAATGAAAGACCAAGAATCGTGAATTCATATTTCAATAATTGTTTGAGAAATTAATCTTTTAAAAGGCCAGACCTTATGATAGGAACATCATTATTATTATATACAAAAGATTTTAAAAAAAAATGTTACATTGAAGGACAATTTAGATATGAATATTATTCAAAATTTTAAACAGTAAATAAGACAAATGGTGGAACACCTTTTTGTGTTCGAATGTTTATACCAACTTAGTTAGTCGGTTGGCATTCTAATTAATATCATATTTAGAAAAACCTCGCACCATGTACGAAATAGCAACATAACCTTTAACAAACACGGTAGATTGACTACTAAGGTATAATGCGTGATGTTTATATATCTGTCTATCCATTTCTCTATGAATATATATACATATATATAAAGTTTTATGAGAGTAAACCTAATTCTTAGATATCTTATGACAAACATTGTAGTGATAAGACACGCTTTGCTTAAGATAAAGATATTTGAAAAGGAGGTGAATTTTTTATGGTCAATTAAAGGCCAATATTAAAAGTATTGATACATTGAATATAATTTTTTTTTTTTTCATTTGAATTTTATGATAATAAAGTATTGTTTTAATTACCTCCGAAAAGGAATCAATGAGGCAATGGTAAATTTCATTAGTATTTGTTGTTAGAAATTATCAAATGATTGATAGCATAAATGTTTTGGTCGTGTCAGGAAAGGAATGTAATAAGGTGATTTATTTGTTCTGTTCCTAAATGTTGTTAGAGGTTAGATTTTATGAATTTGTTACCTAGCTTAATATTCTTTTAATTGTCTGTCAACAAAGTCCTGTGAAGATTTTTTAAGAGTGATTTTGTAAGAGGAAGTTAAAGGAAAATGTACTGCTTGGAAATTAAGAGATATGTTCTCTTAAATAAAGGTTTTATGCATCGTTCTAATCAACGCAAAAAAAATCCTTTATCCCAGAGAACACATCTTTTAATTTACAAACAATGCATACTTTTTTTTTAGCTTCCTCTTGCAGAATTACTCTTAAGAACTATTTAAAGGATCTTGTTGACGGACAATTAAAAGAATATACAACTAGGCAGCAAATATGTAAAATTAAACCTCCAAAAACTGAACAAACAGATCTTATTACAATATCTCTTTCCTGACACTCCCAGACAAAACTTTTGCCATGAAACATTTAATCTTTTTTAAAGTAATTTTGTTCAGTGATTAGCAATTTTGATCTCTGTCTATCCTCTCGACTCGT
>NC_090735.1:58351970-58356520 GCF_036898095.1 Palaemon carinicauda
TTTACTTTTTTTAAAAATGAACGTATTGACGTAAACGAGAGATATGGTTACCAACCCGTAAGATATGATAACAAAATATGGTAAAATTACGGTCACCTACATTTTATTGAAATAAAGCTCAGAATAGTATATTTTTACGGAGAATTTCCGATTAAATTTGCGGTTTTTTTAATTGTGTACGAAAAGTGCGTCATGGAAGATGGAGAAACTATAGTACACTAATTCTGTTGTATATTAGATAAAAACCTAAAGTTTCTTCAATGGAACAAACGACCACGATTTTGATAGCACACCGGAAATGAGACTATGCTCTCCCTAACCAGATACAGTAGGATGATAGTTTTACTGGAATCATACGTATCAAACAAACAACTTCCAGTAGTTGAATTTGGAATGTACCAATTCCAAAGACGCGTCAGGAATTGTGAAATATTTCAAACTACAAAACACGGGACAGGAATGTTGTTGATTATAATCTGGGCAAACTAAAACAAGATGTAGATGGTATATGAAATTGAAGGCCTGGTGCACGAAGATTATCGAATCCATAAGCAACATTGAAAATTTTCGGTGACATTTTGAAAATATACTTGTTTTTAATAATTCAGAAGCATATGTATTTTTCCTGGTGCTCTAATATTATTAAATAAAAAATCCAAGTAAACATATATTTTCTGTAAGCATGATACCCAAAGAATCATTCCTTTAGTATGATAGAAAATAAATATTCTTTTATATTAAAATTAATAGATTTCATTTTAGGCAAAAGGTCAGTGAGACGAATGGTCGACCAAAACTGATATTGAGTACTCGAGATTTTAAGCCATTATGAAAAATATCGATGTATGTTTTAGGGCACCACTAATACATTACTAATAAGTTACTCTATATATTAGAAAAAAAATTATAAAATAAAAAAAAAAAAAACATTGGACATTTTTTACCGAAGGAATAAAACATTGGAGAAAAGGTTAATAAATTCCATTACAAGAAATTAATGAAGAAGAATTATTAAGCAAATTCCATTATTGAAAAGCATCAAGTTATTCCCAAACTATTGTAAATAACTTCCTTTATCACAATCCATAACAATAAAACAAAATTGTAAAAAACATTGCCAAGAAGAGAAAATGATGTAATGATGTAGAACAACCTCATGAATTCCACCAAGAATAAATCTAATGCAAAAAGAAAAAAAAAAAATAGGTTGACAGTGACGGAATCAAACGAAAGATCACGGAATAAAATAAAGGCGACTCAACTCAGAATGGGTGTTTGCTTAGGAATTCCGTTGTATCGGGAATCGATACCACAGGCACGTCGGTCCATTTTGGTCAGACGCCTTCCGATAAGACGAAGTTGTGAATTGCTGTCATTCACACATGTGGCTCTTACTTCTGTTCCTTAATAGATGTGTGACATTTTGGATGGTGAGCGGTTTTCATTGACTATTGTAGTTTATAAAGGATTTGGGGATGGATTTTCATTGGCTATTGTCGTTTAGAAAGGATTTGGGAGGAATTTTCATTAGCTATCATGGTTTAGAAAGGATTGGTGCTGGTTTTTCATTGGCTATTGTTTAGAAAGGATTGGGGAGGAGTTATCATTGGCTATTGTCGTTTAGAAAGGGTTGGGGACGAATTTTCATTGGCTATTGTCGTTTAGCAATGATTGGGGATGGGTTTTCATTGGCTATGGTCGTTTATAAAAGATTGGGTATGGGTTTTCATTATCTATTGTAGTTTAAAGAGGATTGAGGATAGGTTTTCATTGGCTATTGTAGTTTAGAAAGGATTTAGGATAGGCTTTCGTTAGCTATTGTAGTTTAGAAAGGATTTGGGAGGAATTTTCATTAGCTATCATAGTTTAGAAAGGATTGGTGCTGGGTTTTCATTGGCTATTGTTTAGAAAGGATTGGGGAGGAGTTATCATTGGCTATTGTCGTTTAGAAAAGGTTAGGGACGAGTTTTCATTGGCTATTGTCGTTGAGCAACGATTGGGGATGGGTTTTCATTGGCTATGGTCGTTTATAAAAGATTGGGTATGGGTTTTCATTGGCTATTGTAGTTTAAAAAGGATTGTGGATGGGTTTTCATAGGCTATTGTAGTTTAGAAAGGATTTAGGATAGGTTTTCATTGGCTATTGTAGTTTAGAAAGGATTGAGGATAGGTTTTCATTTGATATTGTAGTTTAAAAAGATTTGTGATGTGTTTTCAATTGCTATTTAGAAATGATTGGGGAGGGTTATACATTGGCTATTGTAGTTTAGAAACGGTTGGGAATGGGCTTTCATTGGATAGTGTAGTTTAGAAAGGATTGGGGATGGGGTTTCATTGGCTATTGCCGTTTAGAAATGATTGGGATTGATTTCCATAGGCTATTGTAATTAGAAAGGATTGGGGATGGGTTTCTATTGACTATTGTAGTTTAGGAAGTATTTGGGATGAGTTTTCATGGGCTATTGTAGTTTAAAAATGATTGGGAATGGGTTTTCCTCGGCTATTGTAGTTCAGAAAGGATTAGGATGGGTTTTCATAGGCTATTGTAGTTTACAAATGATTGGGGATGGGCTTTCATTGGCTATTGTAGTTTAAAAAGGGTTGGGGTGGGTTTTCATTGGCTATTGTAGTTTAGAAATGATTGAGGATGGGCTTTCATTGGTTATAGTAGTTTAGAAATGATTGAGGATGGGCTTTCATTGGCTATGGTAGTTTAGAAAAGATTGGGGATGGGTTTTTATTGGCTATTGTAGTTTAAAAATGATTGGGGATTGGTTTTCCTAGGCTATTGTAGTTTAGAAATGATTGTGGATGGGTTTTCCTCGGCTATTGTAGTTTAGAAAGGATTGGGCATGGGTTTTCCTTGGCTACTGTAGTTTAGAAAGGATTGGGCATGGGTTTTCATTAGCTATTGTAGTTTACAGATGATTGGGGATGGGTTTTTATTAGCTATTGTAGTTTACAAAGGATTAGGGATGGGTTTTCGTTGACAATTGTCGTTTACAAAGGATTGGAAATGTTATCTAAATGCTGGCTGCGTAAATGATGCTTAAACATAGTAATTCTAGTAGTTTGAATTGATGCGTTAATAAAATACAGTATTTTCGGAGTAAGTCCTATGAAAAAAAAAAAAATTGCTAAACAGCCCATGAAAATCTTATCTAAATTACTGAGTAATTGATGTTTAAAGCGGATATACTAGTAGTTAGACTTCATGACTTAATAAAGAACAGTAATTTTGGAGTAAGGCCTATGAAAAAAAAATTAAATCAATTAGTCTGTTGTTTTAACCAAAGTTTTTCAAAGGAATAAGTTTTAACACTACCGATGAAAAAAAATCAGCAAATGACCAAGTAATTATCATTTGAAAAGAAATTAGTCGGTTCTTTTAACTAAAGTTTATTAAACTCAAGGAAGGTTATTTTAGCACTGCTGAGTAATTAATATTTGATAACGACATTAGTTGGTTATTTCAGTCAAAGTTTATAAAGGAAATGGTTAGTTATTCTTTATAAAAGTTTTTAATTATTCATAACCACCAATGACATTAAATATCTTTAAATAATATAAGATTATTGGAAACATTTAACAAAAAAAAACTTCAACCCAAACTAAAGCTAGATAACTCTGCTTTCAGCAGAAAAGTGTTGTAAGTATTATTTATCTATAATTTTAAATTATCTTATTTTTCTCATGTATTTCACCAATGTTTTTATTGCTTGTATCAATGTATGTTTTTAACTTTACAGAACCTGGTGATGGACAAATTGTCCGAAACGTTGTAAATCCTATTCTTTATAGTGCTTCCAATAAATATTAGACTGAAGAATCAATCAGTGATGATTATTTACAAGTTTAAAACATTTTAAAGTTGGGATTAATGATAATTATAGAAAAAAAGTTTTGATGATATATGAAAAAGAATATCTTTTTAATGTAAAGTTGGCCCACAATTGCCAAACTATATGAATAATATAAAACTATTTTTGATGGAAAAAACATGGATTGCTTCAAAGTGTTAAAACGCACCGAAAGAATGTTCTTTCCGATAAAACATCATGGCCCTACTCTTTCGTCCAAGCCTTATGTAATATGCAAAAATCGGAATAGATAATTTTTCATGATAAATTTATTATTCATTCAATTGCTGAGTAGTATTTACAGCTACATGTATGTACACACACGTGTATATATATATATATATATATATATATATATATATATATATATATATATATATATATATATATATATACATATATATATATATATATATATATATATATATACATACACACACACATATATATATATATATATATATATATATATATATATATATATATATATATATATATATGTGTGTGTGTGTGTATGTATTCATTATCATCATCACCGTCGTTATCTCCGCCTACGCCTATTGAAGGAAAGGGTCTCAGATAGATTTTGCCAGTCACCTCTATCTTGAGCTTGTAAATCAATACTTCTCCATTCATCTCCTACTTCACTTTTCATAGTCCTCAGCCATGCGGGCCTGGGTCTTCCAACTC
>NC_090735.1:58359520-58362020 GCF_036898095.1 Palaemon carinicauda
TATTATTATTATTATTATTATTATCACAAAATATTGCATTATGATAATCAATCACATTCCTTAAATGGAATTTCCTCGTAGCAATGAAAAACAGTATCTATTACTAAGGATTTCAGATAAATTCTGCTCTAATGTAAAATTCTAAATAGACTCTCGTTTCACTGTCTCCCCTCTGCAATATTTCATAATTAGTCTCACCCTCTATATTTAGTAATCACTGGCACCCTTTTTGGACAATAGACTATCCAAAATGCTATTTCAGTTATGCTATTATCCCCTTTAACGTTATTTGATAAATATTCTTTTAAAAAAGGCGAGGGTCAATTCATACGAATAAAGGTTAGGTATTTAGAAAATCTCTTATTTTGTGACGTTGCTGTGTTGAAATAAAACATTTTGAAGGATAAAATATATGAAATTGATGAAATAGTTTTACCCTCTCAACTATTCCAGCATTAGGATGATAACCAATAAGATTTTCAAAGGAATATAGATGTCAATTGACTTATTCTACGAGTGAAGAACAAATCAAAGTTAAAAAAAGGTTTGTATATCTTGAATTAATTCCCAACTTCTTGAATAGCAAGTGCTGGATTGATATATGGAGTGGTATTTTTTTTAGATCGCCTTAAAGCATGGTAAAGCACGAGAGAGAGAGAGAGAGAGAGAGAGAGAGAGAGAGAGAGAGAGAGAGAGAGAGAGAGAGAGAGAGAGATGTTGTAGCCAAGAGATGTAAGTTTAGTGGTGTCAGATGCCTGGTGTGGACCCTAAGTGCGATTCAGCAGGACAGGTAGACCAAGGATGTTGTGGGGACAGCTGCGGGAGTATACCTGAATCCCACTCTTGTCATTTAGTTCTTATTGGATTAGATATGTTTTTTCAAGATATGGAATGGGAACGTTACTGTGAAATATATAAATATCGCTAATAACATACGTGACTCATATCCATTTAGTATTCTATCAAGCAGGACAATGCCCCAGAGACTGACCATATATACATATGATCAGCGCCTAAGCCCCTCTCCACCCAAGCTAAGACCGAGGAGTGTCAGGCAATGGCTGCTGATGACTCAATAGATAGATCTATACGCTCCTCCAAACCCTCTATCCTTAGCTCAAGGATGGTGAGGTTGCAGGGACCAAAGAAACTAATGAGTTTTAGTGGGTCTCGAACCCCAGTCTGGCGTTCACCAGTCAGGGACCACCACAACCTCTGCTTCTAATTTTTAACAGTTTTAACCGTCCAAATGAAAATCCTCCCCGAGTTTCCGTCAGCCGGGGAAAATATAAACTCTCGAGGTTTCTGTCAACATTGGATAATAAACTCCTAGTTTCCATCAACCTGGAAAAATAAACAGTCGAAGTTCTCGGAATTTTCCTTCTACCAGGCAACCTCTAATCTTTCTCACCCAGGCTTTACTGGGGCAAAAAAAGAAAAAAAAAATTATTTGCACCTGTCTTCTGCTTCAGTTTTATATATATAAATCATCTTTTCTACCTTTTAGTCCGTAAAAAACATTTAAGGATATTTTAATCGTTTTATCGACAGTAATTAAGGAATATATATATATATATATATATATATATATATATATATATATATATATATATATATATATATATATATATATATATACATATTTTTTCAAAAAGGCCCATAAAAGAAACACAGGAAATATGAATAAATCACACTATATTTCGGTCAATAAACATCGACCCTCTTCAGGATGTACAGTAAAATTAAGGAATACAGTGGAGAGTGACGGTTTATATATGAAAGCAAAAGGGTGTGTTCAATTGTTCTATAGTTGTTATAATTGCTGGAAGGATTAGCCAAATTTAATTACATCCAGGTGCGTGTTCTTATTGTTGAGCCGCTTGGAGGAAGTCTTGACCTCTGATGCATGTCTGGTGGTCGGCCTCCGTGGATTATCTTCTTAATGATAGGGTTGAGAAGAGTATTGTCCACTGTGTCAGCTTTCCATTGGCCCCCAGATAGGTTTATTGTGCTTGATTGATTTATGATGGCTGATTCCAGGATTTTCCTTCTGTACGGACAGGTACTCTTAAAAAGCAAAGACGACTCACTCCAGTTAATCTGGTGCCCTAAATCCCTAAGGTGAATGAAAATCCCCGAGTTTTCATACCCATATCTAACAGATCTTTTGTGTTCGGATAATCTTTGAGATAGCGAACGGCCAGTTTGCCCAACGTACACTTTTTCACAGTCCCTACATGGTATTTTGTAAACGCCGGCTTCTATTTCTCTTTTATTTTGATAAACATTAATAAGGGCGCTTCCTATGGTCTTTGGATATGAAAAAACAAAGGGGTTCTCAGTTTTGATATGATTTGTTATATTTTTAATACCTTCTATATATGGGAGTTTTATCTTATTTTTAAAATCTCTTTGGTTAGTAACATCATGATCTTTATAATATATCGTGTTGGCTTTGTTGATGGCCTTTTCTATAACATACATCGGGTAGAATAGCTGG
>NC_090735.1:58367020-58377020 GCF_036898095.1 Palaemon carinicauda
ATTTTATAAGCGTTCTTCATGATATCATTCACATGGAAATTTACGTAAGCTCAAATCGTTCAGTGTTTTTATCAACGTTAAAATATAGTTTCATATTATCATGTCAAATGTATCCAATAAATCTGAAGAACTCCTTCCCTTCTCTATTTATATCTGGCGTGGATATTAGTCAAAACTACAACTTTAACAATTGGGTTGTTAAAATTTTCAAGCAAGAAAACTTTCAAAAAGTTCGCAATTTACCTAACTTTGATATGTTAGTATCTTAAGTAGTTTTGGCAGGCAAATGATTTCTCATATATCAATAATGAAGTACATTCTTTGATTGGAACAAACAAAGATCCATCGTACTACTACGTCAAGGGCTAAAGGACTAAGTTGACAAATCACTGTCGAAAGGATAATCTATCATAGGTCTTTAAAGAGAATATGTAATTGGAAATATTCGCTTACTTTTTTTTAACAAGAGTGTTTTGCAAATAGACACCTTCACCTATATTCTTAATATTAAAAAAACATCATTAACTAATCTCTTCACTTTCAACCAAACTCAGTTAGCAATAAAGCACATGAAACCAAGTTAACTCGATATTAATAGCAGGTCTTAACAATCTGATGATCAATACATCATATCTAGCATGAACTTGAAGTAATTTATAGCTATATAGCTAAACTTTTGCATTAGCTGGAGCGATAAATCATACCAAGTAATCAGATTTGAGCAATGATTTTTTTTCCAGCAATTACATGGATATTACATTAGGGGTATCGTGCATGAAGATTAGTCAATATCTGTTGCTAAAGAAATTTGCATGAAAGAGGATTTCGGTCACAAAAGGATCTTCGAGTTTTCTTAAAAAAAAAAAAATTCTTTTTATAATGCAAATTTTCAAGCTTATTTATATTAGTATTTAAACTAAAAATCAAACTCGATAGCTTATTTTTCTACTCGATGGAACACATCTACATCGTTCAAAATTTGCCGTAAAAACAGTAAAAATCATGGAATAAATGTTGCCAGCCATTTACGGTTTTAAATTTAAATATATTAACGTTAAGGAGTAATATTACGGTCATCAACCCATATAACTTAATAAGTAAGTAGGGTAAAAATTACGGTCGCCTGTATTTAGTGAAATACCGCTGAGAACAGTATTTTTCACGGAGAATTTCCGATTAGAATTGAGGTCTTTTTAACAGTGCAAATTATCCAAGTTTCTCAATTTCATGTTGCTAAATTCATAATTTTTAAACATCCTAAATCAAAGCTATCATGTTTTTCTAAACCTTGTGTCCTACTTAATAGATTCCTGTGTATTTGACTGTAAATATCCATTATTCAAGATTATTAATCAGTGTCATGTTTTGCTTTTGCTAATTTTATAAATATTTCAACCTCATAAATCAAGGTTCGTCATCCTTGGCTTGATATTTATTGTACGTTGTTTATTATAAGAATTTATCATATTGTTTTAGTGATAATTCGATAGTTCAGTATTTAAGCAATTGATTTCTTTTGTACAAAATTAATCTTTTACTGTAGACAGAACCCAAAAGGTTGTGGTAAGCTATAGGAAACTTCTTAAGCAAAAAATGAGAGAGAGAGAGAGAGAGACGAGAGAGAGAGAGAGCGGAGAGAGAGAGAGAGAGAGAGAGAGAGAGAGAGAGAGAGAGAGAGAGGGCGGGGAGGGAGGGGAGAGAGAGAGAGAGAGAAAACTCTTCTATTTATCTTTGATATTACATTCCTAATTCATCTTCATCAGACAGCCAAAACCCTGACTAGAAGAGCTTTCAAATATTCATCCGTATCTATTTGCTCTTTTATTCGGCCAAATCTCCAACAATTAAAGTTGTAATCAGTCTAACTCAAGAGAATAAAATCTGGACATTAACTTAAAGTGGTTGTGCTCTATTATGCATTTATGCTCATTGTAGCGTGCTTCTGAATTTAAAAAAAAAAAAGAAAAAAATATGCTTCTCCTTTTATGTATTAGTTGCATGGAGACCTGAAATTAAAGGACTCCTTGAGTGTAAATACACATTTGGGAATTTCTGGTGTTTAACTTAGGAAAAGTTATTTCGCCACCATGACTTCCCTGTCAGATTATTTTGATTGGTTTTATTTGTTATAAAAGCAACATAAATAAATGTATCTATAAATCAGAAATGAAAGACAACCATTAATTTTTTATTGATAGCTAAAATGGAAGACAATGAAATACATATCACTATATTGTTAATTCTAGATTCTATGAATTATATATGTACACACATAAACACACACACTCACCACACACACATACACACACACACACACATATATATATATATATATATATATATATGTGTGTATGTGTGTGTGTGTGTGTGTGTTTATATGTATATATACACAGTATATACAGTATATGTAGATATATATATATATATATATATATATATATATATATATATATATATGAATATAGATGATACACATAAAAGCGAAAAGCTTGAAAACCCCTCCTACCTAGCTATAAATATCACCCTATATATTTCCCTCCTGAAATGGCGCATAAAAAGGATTACCTCTTTTTGTGAAGGTAGTTTTTTCGCTCTTTTTGCCTTCACTTCATCACTTTTTTTTTTTTCCAATGTATTTCCACATTCTTCTTTTGGAAAACAAACTTCAATTTCCACTATCAGATTTACATCTATCACAGTAATTCTTATCCTAAATTACATTTTTTCTACCTGTCTTTGAAGAGAGAGAGAGAGAGAGAGAGAGAGAGAGAGAGAGAGAGAGAGAGAGAGAGAGAGAGAGAGAATCAATATAGCATATAGAGCAGAACAGACGATATGTATTCAAATATCTTTTATTCATGATCTTTTTATTCTTGTTTCGGAATAAACGTACGTCAAGTCTTCTAATGCATAAAAGGACAGGATTTTTTTTTTTCTTATTCAGAAGCACTCTGCAATGAGCATAAATGCATAAGAGAGTGCAACCACTCTAGGTTCATGTCCAGATTTTATTCTTTCGAGTTAGAATTGATTGCAACTTTAATTGTTGGAGATTTGGCCAAATGAAAGAGTAAATAGATATGGATGAATATTTGAAAGCGCTTCTAGTCAGGGATTTAGTTGTCTGATGAAGATGAATTAGGAATGTAATAGCAAAGATAAATAGAAGAGTTTTTCTCTCTCTCTCTCTCTCTCTCTCTCTCTCTCTCTCTCTCTCTCTCCATGGTTACACTAGTTGCGCCATTTCTTGATTAAGGTCAAAGCAAAATAAACCTAATTAGAATTATTGTGGTAAATTTCCAGCATTTACATTAGTTTCTTTGAATAAACCCTTCCAGTATTTGAGTTTCCTCCTGAGTAATCTGTATCATATTTTTTTTTTAGAAATGAAAAAAAATTCTCTCATACAAACCTTCAACAAAATAGCAAAACTAACTTCAATGTATAGAACTCAGTCAGAGAGATTTTGATTATTTTCATATTTGGTGGGATTTGAATTAGGTAATTTTAATATGATATTTTCATATGAAGTCAGTGAATGGCACAGAACTGTATCATTATGAAAAATGAGAATATATATTTTATTCTAACAATATTCGTTTTCTGTTCTTCCATATACCAGTCTCTACATGCTCTAAGGGAAATATAATGTAAAAAAAAACGCATTATATTTATCCACTCACCGTACTTTCTTTATTACTTTATCCCCTCTAAATATATTTCAAGGAAAATAAAAACATAATATCTTTCTACTCACCATTCCCTGTTCTTTCACATTGCCTTGTCTCTACATGCTATTTAGGTAAAAAAAAAGAAAAAAAAAAAAAAAAACACTATCAGTGGTACTTTCCACTCTCCACTATCTTCCCTTCCACCAGCCCCCTCTCCCCAACCCCCAGAGTAATGACTTTTCCCTGGTCTTCTTTTCTTTTTCCCCTGGATTTTTCCCCTGGACGCCCTTGTCTCTTCCCCGGGCTCCTTTTGGTCAACTCTGATATGAGCAACATAAAGTGACCGCCCAGCAATATACGTCAACAGCTTCAACAGCACACCTCCATTGACGTCTCTATCTTTCGTCTCATCTTTATCTGCAGCACTTGTTGCCAGGATCTTCTTCTTCTCCTTCTTATCTCTGTGTAAGGTAGGATTTTGCTTTGGCCCTTCTTATTCCTCTATTTTATTTTTGTCATGAGTTTTCTTTGGAGGAATGACATAATTTTGTATCTTGCATAAAGTTTGGATAAATGGAATAGATTTTAGGTGAGTGATGTTAAGTTGCTGATTTTTTTTTCTCTTTTGCTTTTGCGTGCAATGTTCTTCACAATCATTGCAGTGTCTTAAAAGATCTTCGGAGTAATAATACAGTTATTGCATAGTGTCATGTGAGTGACTTACTGTTTTTTTTTTTCCATGAAATGTTCTTCACAAGCATTGCAGTGCTTTGAAAGATATCTGGAATAATAATACAATTATTGGAAAGTGTCATGTGAGTAACATACTGTTTTTTTTTTTTTTTTTTGGTTGGGGGGGAGGGGGGCCCTTTTGCTTGCTATGTTCTTCACAAGCATTGCAGTGCTTTGAAAGATCTCTGGAGTGATAATAGAGTTATTGGTAAAGTGACATATCAAGTACAGCCAATACTGCAGCATGACGACGTTTTTTATATCAAACACTTATCAATGCCACGCTTTTAAATGCATTATCAAAACGTACAGTCATCTTAGCCAAATGCTCTCTCTCTCTCTCTCTCTCTCTCTCTCTCTCTCTCTCTATCTCTCTCTCCTCTCTCTCTCTCTCTCTCTCTCTCTCTCTCTACTGGAGAAATAGATACAAAATTCTCAGATGTGTACGTTCAAAAAAAGCTATTTTCTTTTTAATCAACGGACAACGGTAACGTAACTAATGAATTTCCAGATACATTTAAGGGTAAAAAATAGTTTTAAAAAGTTTTTTTTTTTTTTACCTGCGCTTCATTATTACGTCAACAGAAACACGTGGCAAGAAATTAGATGAGTGGTAGATGTAAGTGAAAATTGTTATCTTTAATTCTTTAGATAAGTGGTAGATATAAAGGAAACTTGTCTTTAAACTTTTGTAGCAAGTTGATTAAATCTTTATAATATTGTGATCTTCAAACAGCCTTACTGTAGAAATAGAGTATAATGAAGATTTCAACGACGTATATTGTGAAAAAGATCAATACCACAGAATGTTTTCCAACAAAAAGTTATTTTTTTTAATACTATATTTATTTTGATACCAGAATTGTATCCAAAAAATATACTTGTAAGACTGATAGAATTTTCATACAGACAAGCATTAGAAAACTAAAATTAGAGTTATAGACTGTCCATACAGACAAGGATTAAAAACACTAACAAAACTAAAGTTAGTGTGATAGACTCTTCATATAGACAAACATTAAAGAAGATAGAAAAACTAAAGTCATTGTGGTAATCTTTTCATACAGACAAACCATTAAAAACATTAAAAACTAAAGTTGGAGTGATAGACTTTTAATACAGACAAGCATTTAGAAAACTAAAATTAGAGTGATAAACTTTTCATAAAGTGAAGCATTATAGAAATTAAGTTGGAGTGATAGACTTTTCATACAGTCAAATATTATAAAACTAAAGTTAGACTGATAGACTTTTCATGCAGACAAGCATTAAAAACAAAAGTTGGATTAGTAGAAATTTCATGCAGACAAACATTAAGAAACTAGCGGTGGAGTGATAGACTAATCATAAAGACGAGCATTACTAAACTAGAGTTATAGCGATAGACTTTTCATACAGACATTCATTAAAAAAACTAGAGTTAGACTGATAGACTTTTCACACAAACAAGCATTAAAAAACTAAAATTAGACTGATAGACTTTTCACACAAACAAACATTTAAAAAACTAAAATTAGACTGATACTTTTCACACAGACAAACATAAAAAAATTGAAAAAAAATTAAGATAGACTTTTGATACAGACAAGAATTTAAAAAACTACGAATCTAAAAAGAAATAGAATTAAAGTCGAGTGGAGTCAGTTGAAAAAACGAGTTGAATGTCAAATGAGACCGATGAATACAGTGAAAGAGAATGGAACCTCAAGATAATCCCTGGAAAAAAAAGAAAGGACAAAATGGACTGGCCCTTCATTGTGGTGAAAAGGAATATTTTGGGACCAGATAGAAGGTGAATTTAGGGTAGGATGACAGGGGGAAAGAGAAGGATGAGAATTCTTGATGGATGGAAGTAAAGGGAGTTTGAAAAAAAAGAGGGAAATGTACTCAAACTTGGGATAGAAGGTTATGGATGATAGCAGGGATTTTGTAATGGTCATCTTAAAGAGGAAATGTACTGTATATATACAGTATATATATATATATATATATATAAAGATATATATAAATATACATATATATATATATATATATCTATGTACTGTGTATATATATATATACTATATACACACACATATATATATATATATATATGTATGTATATATACATATATATATGCATAGATATATATATATATATATATACATATACATATATATATATATATATATGCATGTGTGTATACATGTGCATATGTATGTGTGTGTTTGAATTTAAGCACAATTAATCATAATTTTACAAACCATATAAAGCCAAAAGTAAGACCTCCTCTACTGGTGCTGAAGTTTACAAGAAAGTGAGGAAGAAAAATTAATTTTCTTTAATAAATAAGACAATTTATATGTAAATATACGTGTAACTTCCCCATTCTTAATAGATACTCTGATATAACTTATAGAAAACCAATTAAATTGAATAATAAAAGAAAAGTGAGTTTTGATATATTAGAAGGAAGGACACATGCGTCTATGGAAATCTATAGATATACACCAGCTTTGAGAATGAGTGTATATGATACGTGATCAGCTTAACCAACGAAGACTTGCAAAAGTTAT
Source organism: Palaemon carinicauda (assembly GCF_036898095.1). Lineage (NCBI taxonomy): Eukaryota > Metazoa > Arthropoda > Malacostraca > Decapoda > Palaemonidae > Palaemon > Palaemon carinicauda. Next base: position 58,373,980 of record NC_090735.1, read on the forward strand.
AGTATCTAATAGTACGTGAAACGTTGTCATCGATGACAAAGTACTGAAGAAATTTCGTATAGGTTTAATAAAACTATCTTTCATCGTTCATCAATCTATACACCAATTACATATGGATAATTATCTTTCTAGCAGGCCATGTTCATACACAGAGATACGTATGAAGGCATTGATGCATGTTATACAAACATTTGATACGAATCTTGAGTTAATAAGAAGACCTCATCACTTTGCAAATGACTCTAATATAATTAGCAGTGGCCGTCTTCTTCATTAGTATGTTTTGGTTATCAACACTATGGACATCTTTATACTGCTTTAGTTAATACTGATTACGAAGAGAGAGAGAGAGAGAGAGAGAGAGAGAGAGAGAGAGAGAGAGACCGTCTTTTCCAGTTTGCAGGATTTTCTTTCAATGCCAATTTAATGATATCTAAACACAAAATCAGAGTGCAAATATATTCGGTTGTAAGATAAAATCATTCTAAGATAAGGTAATATATGAAAAATCTATTAAAATACACAAATAACTTTGGACACGAATAAGACTATTCATATTTCGATTCCATGTAGTATCTAAGATCCCCCCCCTCTCTCTCTCTCTCTCTCTCTCTCTCTCTCTCTCTCTCTCTCTCTCTCTCTCATTACGAGAAACTCACTCTCTCTTTCTTCGGGAACATTTCAGAAAACTATATGACTAAAACTTTTAACTCAAACACTTACGAAGATGGTGTCAACAGTGTTTTCGAATATTTTTTCCGGGAACTTTACTTCTCCGGATTCTTTATTGCTTTTTCCTCAAGTCTGATTGTTTCTCTTTCCGAGTAAACTTGCAAGAAATATTGCAGCTCAAACTTCCCGACAGCATAAACAAAGATAGGAAATGGTAAGGAAGACTTGCATATATACTTCTTCAAGTTCGGGTGTCCTGAGACGGGCGGAAGTATGTGAATGCGTACATGAGTTCGTATGGACGCGAAGAGTTTCTGTTTTATCTTTACTTAAATAAACATTTTGTTTACTCCGTAAATATGGTCTCTGCTTGAATCTGGATCAAACTGTCTACCCAGAAAACCTAAAAAAGGAAGCACTTTGCACACGTTATTATTATTATTATTATTATTATTATTATTATTATTATCTAAAATACAACCCTAATTAAAAGAGAAGGATGTCATAAGCCTAAGGGCTCCAGAAGAGAAAAAAGCCTAGTAAGGAAATAAATAAACTATAAGAGAAGTAATAAATAATTAAATAAACATATTATAAGAACAGGTACAACATTATAATAGATCTTTCATAAATAAATATAAAAAGAGACTTATATCAGCCTGTCAACATCAAAACATTCGCTGCAAGTAGGAACTTTTAAAGTTCCACCGATTACAAAGTAGTCTCATCAACAGCCTGTCAACCCCCCATATGCGCAATCACCTGCGCTTCTTTTATAGTAAATATTCTCTTCCATCTAAAGTAAATTTTTCTTAGTGAGGCAGATTTGCACCGACTCGCAGGGGTGCCCTTGTAGCTCGGAAAAGTTTCCTGATCGCTGATTGGTTGAACAAGATAATTCTTACCAATCAGCGATCAGGAAACTTTTCCGAGCTAAAAGGGCACCCCTGCGAGTCGCTGCAAATCTGCCTCACTAAAAAGATTGACTATAGTCGACTCATTCTAGATCGTCCCACTCTTTCGTTGGTATGTTATCTATTCATTCCACATGACCAAATGATTTAAAAAATATAGAATATAGTTCTTATGATATCAATGCACGCGTATGTTTTTTTTTTTATGAATTTCAGTGAGCTCTCTCTCTCTCTCTCTCTCTCTCTCTCTCTCTCTCCATATATATATATATATATATATAAATATATATATACATATATATATGTGTGTGCATGTATATAGGCTATATATATATATATATATGTGTGTGTGTGTGTGTGTGTGTATATATATATATATATTTATATATACATATGTATATATATATATGTGTGTGTGTATAAAGGCTATACATATACTGTATACATATATATATATATATATATATGTGTGTGTGTGTGTGTGTGTGTTTGTGTATAGCCTGTGTGTGTATCTATAATATTGGCAATATCATCAGGAATTTATACTGCGAGTTTCTTCTTTTTCCACCATGATATTGAAGTAATCAGTACCAGGTGTATTTTTTTCAGTATTATATTGTTTAGATGTTTTAAAACTGAATGACTGAAAGACTACCGATTTGATCGCCGGTATGAAGATGGTGTCCCTCCTTTTTTCAAACTTAGAGGACATTTTTTTACCATATGTTATTTCCTTCCTTTCCATTCACACTTTTAAAACCTAGAAAAAATTTATTTTACTTATGTGGATGATTTTCTCATTTTGCATGAATAATTAAAATAATTACGTTAAAAAAAGAAAACAAATTGATACTAAGAATACATTTATCATCCTATGACCTTATTTTAGAACCAGATGAAATACAGAGGAGTCTCATTCATCTGATTGGAATTCATTCCCGCTCACAAACGAAGACGTTCCAGTTGGAACCGCATTCCATTTCGAAGAGTTTAAAGATATCTTCGATGTCAGCCAACCAATCGCAATTCAGTGCTTTTTCTTCCGACCAATCAGAGCCGGGCGTTCTATCGGCCAATGAGAGCGTGCACCTTCAGATCCTATTGAGTCGCAGCTTCACAACTCAATCCTGTGTAGAAGTCTTCCGAACTTTCCTTGTCCTCTTTTACTTCCCTTGTGCTCTTTCTTTCTTTTGCCTACTCCCTACTCCTCCTCCTCCTCCTCTTCTTCCTCATCCCCCTTATCATTTTTATCGTCGTCATCAGCATTCTTATATCCATTATCTCTTCCCTCTCATGTCTTATTCACTATCTACATTTCATTTCCCACAAGTTAAGTTTTCCTTGATTGCCGTTTCTCACGCAGAGAAAACTTATACGCTGATATATCAATGTTATTTCATACGAAGATGATAAAATGGCATTGTAATATTCGGTAATATCGCAAAAATAAAAGAA
>NC_090735.1:58382020-58394520 GCF_036898095.1 Palaemon carinicauda
TTGATGTACATATTTGTTTTATTTTCTTTATTGAGAACCTATTATTTATAGTTTTGTTAGAATAATGGGAAAATAGATTAATTAATAAAACCTGAAATATGTAGGCCTACTATCTTAAACGCTCGTATGGAATCAATATGAAAGATAAGTTATGCATGAATAAAGCTTTTAAATACATAAAATTCACATATAGAAAAGTCTTGTACATAAAAGCCATTGTACATAAGTAAAAAATCCTCTACTATAATAGTCAAACACTTAATGATTTATTTGTCATTACGAATTTCGACAAAATAGGCAAGGGCTGGGGACTGTTCAGCGCCAAAATACACCTAGAATAGAACCCGGGAGCTTCATTATGAGGTAAAAGTTAGAAGAGCTTGGACAGTAAAATGGAAGAAAGGAAGCAAGAACGGAGGTACAGTAGAAAGATATAAAACAGATGTAACAGGGGACTGGGGTGTAGAAGGAACGAAGCAAAGACTTGAGTAGGCCTACGGTACATAGCTTAAGGTACACTATAACTCCACTACCTTCCCTAAGGAGCAAATACTTAAAAGAATCTGATTTATGATAGGTAAATCAATCAATAAGTAACAAAGGTAGAGCAATCAAGTAATTCTATAAACATGTTAGACTAACCTGGTACCATGTTACACTTATCAAATCATTGCAACGATGTTAACTGGGAAAGTATCTAAAAAGATCGTCTAACCAGGAAAATCTTTGTCACAGTTGCCATGAGATGAAATAACCAAACCGGCTGTCAACGATATATCCCCAGGAAACAAGGAACCCACACTTTTCGTCTACACATGACACATACAAATTGCGCTAAAAGGTGAGTCTATAAGTTCGAGTTTGTCGGGTGTGCAAGCACAGCCACGCGATTGCCGTGAACACACACAGAAAAAAAACACAAACACAAGTGCGAAGGAAGTGCCCGTGACTTGCTGTCTGCTATTTGAAACCATTGTTCGGTAATAATTGTTTGGTAGAGCTTGTTCGATTATTGTATAACCATTTGATTTAAATGTTCCCTCTTTAAATTCCTTTATACATAATAAACAAAACCTTATTCAGTTTTTTGAAAGCATTACACTTTAACCTACAAGAGCATTCTGAACATAATTAAATGACACAGTATTCCCAAACATCAGTAACCGCCAACAGCTGAACTACCGGGGTGGTTGTTATACATGAGAATGGGTAGTTATTCTCTCAACGGTCACTTCACGTTGGGTAGTTTTTTTTTTTTTCATGTCCTTTACTTTTGTTTAGATCGTCATTATAGTCGGACGTGTTTCTTTTTAATTCCCGTTGTGATACAAGTGAAGTGATAGATCGAAATAGTGACATTGGATTGTCTTTGAGAGATGTGTGTTGGTAGCGAATTAGAAGCCGTAACTTGATCAAAGGTTCGTGTATACAGTAGTGCCGACGCGTCTACATTTCTATCGTACCAACTTCACGTAACGTAAGGTTTGCATAATTTTGTGAAGTCGACCTAATACCTCCTTCCCTACCAACGTAACGTAATGTGTCTTAATGATTAACAAGCTGATAGTTTTCGTTTAAAGGGAAAAGTATTATATTTTTATGATGGTAGAAGTAGCCATTGGGATCAGTATTAGACTTTTCGAGACCTTCTGATTGCACAAATGAATTATAGTGTTGAATGAAAATGTAAGCGTACATAAGTAAAGTAAGAAATTCTTTGCAGTTTGCGATACCCGTCTGTTATTTATGTCATGTGTTAGAAAGCGTTGCATTGTTCTAATAAATAGAAGTATATAAATATAAGTAGTAAGTAGTGATAATGCGAGAGCCCGTAGGAATGATCGCTCTAACGAGTTTACACAAACAGGTCTCATCTTGTCATATTATGGACTTGATTTCTCAAGGCGTATTAAAGTCATCCGGCCGTCGAAGTTACAACTCCGGTATTAGAAGTCCACAATTACTTTCTTTTTTTTTTTTTCCTCGAAAAGACTTGGTTGACTTCTCTTGATATCGATATTAGGATGTTAAAGTATTTACAAGATTCTTTTAAAGCATTTTATTTAATATCGAGGCATTAAATAAATTCACTTATTTTTTCGCAATATATTTTGATCCTAAAGTAATAATGTATACCCAAAGGAAGTATTAGAATCTCCCTATTGCTCGATAATAATCTACACATGAACATAATATTATAGTAATTAATAGTGGTATTCAAAATGCCTGAAGTATTCATAATTATACGTAAAATCCCTTTATTTCAGACAAAACTTGCTTATATTACAAACCCCATTTAACAAGAGAAATCCGAAGTTATTAAATTAATTCAACAAAGGAATACGTAAACATCGATTCAAATTTAACGGTCAGAGTAGGCATATTGCACTTAGTTTTAATTGCCTTACAATCTGTTCGTTACACGTAACATATATAAGATTTGAGAGTTTCCTTTCGAAATATCCTCATAGATAAGGTCTATAAGGTTAATAGTTACTTCAAAGATCTTGCGTATTGATAAATATATATAAAGTAATGTGAACGACTCCGAATTCAGTTGGACTCTGGATATCAGGGTCCCATTGCCTGGGAGGAGGACAGCCGTCGCCTATACCGGCTGTTGGTGAGTGTTGAAATTAGTGTTATTTTTAATATTTTATTAATACCATTTGACGTATGTAATATTTTCTCTAATATTTTTTAGGTTTTATCAATATCCTAATGTTCTCTATAAGGTTCCGTTAAAGATACTTGCTTTTTCACATAGATATAACTCTAAACTCTGTTGGTTTTTTTTTTTTTCAATCCTGTCTTGAATTTCAAGCTTTCATGTAGAGCGTGCTAAAAATGTCTATAATTGGAAAAAAGATAATAGATTATTGATATTTTGTTTTATATTATATTTTGATGAACGGGTCGTTTTAAGTGGTGTAATTGTCCCCCTGTTTGATTGTACGTTTAATAATGCTATTTAAATTCTGCGTCGAAATTTAACGATGTTACTTATGAAAGGTGTAACTGCGTTAATGTTATTTTTAACATTTAAATTTTTTGAATATGAAATTAACGTGTTTCTATCAACGATACAACAACGCCGTTTATTACATAGGGAGTGTAGTATAATATTATCATTGATTCATATATATGGTAGCGTTTGTGAATTATGAATTTTAATGTTGTAAGCAATGGAGATAATTATTATCTAGTCTCATTATTTTTTCGAGAACTGATATCTTTGAGAATTTTTTTACTTGTTTGTTAATATGTAAGTATTTTTAAAAGTTAGTAATATTGTTTATAATATGTACGTATTTTATCCAAACAAATTTCAAAGTGTTTATTAAGACAGCTTTTCAGTGACCGATTTAATTACCATAGTTTTGTAGGATTGACCCATTTTACACATGACTCAGAGCCAATTCAGGGAATTCATTTCCCTTTGGATACTTTAGTGTATATACATACATACATACATACATACATACATACATATATTATATATATATATATATATATATATATATATATATATATATATATGTGTGTGTGTGTGTGTGTGTGTGTGTGTGTGTGTGTATGAGCATAGGCTACATATGTGATTAGTCGATTTTTTTAACAGCAAGTGAACACTATATATGTATATATATATATATATATATATATATATATATATGTGTGTGTGTATATATATATATATATATATATATATATATATATATATATATATATATATATATATTACGGGTTTATTTCTCGCACTCCATCAGACACTAAAAGTCTGGTCAGGCGGGCATTGGTGTGTGAAAATAATTTATTTCCTGTTAATATTTTGCTCTATTTTATCAGTTATTTCGCTAGCATTTGTATTCAGGCTTAATAGTTTTTGGGTCACTGTTATAACACATTCTAAAAAGATAAGTCTTCAGGTTTTTCTTGAAAGCTGCCACATTTTTACTATTCTTGACATCAATTGAAAGGTTGTTGAAGAGTCTCGGTGTAGCATAACTAAACGTTCTTCCTCCTATTGCATGATTCACACTAATTTCGAATAGTCTATATGGGTCATCAACATGTCTAACTCTTACAGCAGCGCTAGTAACTTGAGGGTAGGGGACCAAGTAATCACGAAGATATTTAGGCTTATCACCTGTAAGTGCTTTGTGAGTCAACAAACAAATTTCAAATTCAATTCTAGCCTTAACAGGTAGCCAATGTAGATCGATCAGTGCAGGAGTTATTCTCTCCCGAGGTTTAATGCCTTTTATCAGTCTAGCCGCCCGGTTTTGCACATTTTGAAGCTTTCTTAGTAGTGTATTGGGCAATTTATAGTACAGAGAATTGCAATAATCAAGCCTTGATATTACGTGACTCATCACTAAAATTTTTGTACTGCCCTCTGTTAAATATTTTCTAATAAATGCTATGTTTCTCAGGTGATAGTTAAACACTTTCACTGTGTTCACTATTAGGTCCCTCATTGACAAATTACAATCTATCAGTACACCTAAATTTTTCACAACAGGCACATATATATGTATGTATGTATGTATGTATAAACATAGGCTACATACTTAATTAGTCGGTTTTGTAACAGCAAGTGAATACTGTGTATATATATATACATATATATATATATATATATATATATATATATATATATATATATGTACTGTATATATTTATATATATGTATATATGTATATATTTATATATATGTATATATGTATATATTTATATATATGTATATATGTGTATATTTATATATATGTATATATGTATATATTTATATATATGTATATATGTATATATTTATATATATGTATATATGTATTTATATGTATATATATATGTTTATATATTTATATATTTATATATATATATGTATTTATGAATATATATGCATATATGTATATATGTATGTGGGTGTATATATATATATATATATATATATATATATATATATATATATATATATGTGTGTGTGTGTGTGTGTGGGTATATATATATATATATATATATATATATATATATATATTCATTTATTTATTTATTTATCTATCTATCTATTTATTTAGTGCCGTATGTTCGTGTGTGAATGTGTTTGCTAATAGCAGTTGTAGTTTGGGATTCGGAAACGCACACAGTATAATTTGAACCGTTATGAAATTGTTCCTTTTTTCATTTTTACCAATGTTGCAATATGTTTGAGATTTCATAATCGTGTATCGTTATTAATAGACCTAATAGAAGGACTTGCCGTGACAAACATATTAAATGATAGAGGTAAACTGGCATTTTGCATAAAACTCTCTCTCTCTCTCTCTCTCTCTCTCTCTCTCTCTCTCTCTCTCTCTCTCTCTCTCTCTCTGTATGCTAAGTTCTTTCAAGTAATGCGAGACAGGAAGGGAGGACAATGTCTGTCTCCTCTGTCTTTCAAGGCGACCTTCCTTTATAACCTCGTAGCCACGAATGACATCAAACGCAGCATGCAAGCAACTGAAGAAGACAAAGGCATGAAAAAAAAAAATCCTGGAATTATAAAGCGTGGAATTTCTCACGAAGAGCAACCTCTTGCGCGAGCCTTTTAGCATCCATGTCATGGTGTAGGAGGGCCACAAGTAAAACGCAAGCGTATCATGGGGAGCGTGTGTGTGTTTCTGATTCTCTGCGTATATGGTTTATCACGACTTTCTTTTGTTACGCCCTTGTCTCATGCTATATACTCAATAAGTATGAATTTATAAATAGATGGTCTAGCGACGAACAAGTCATGAGAGTATTAGGAGAACAATTGTATACTATTGGTTTACCGGTAGTATTATATTGAAATGACTTCGTTAAGGTAAAATTTTTAGGAAAGCAAATGATAGTTGCAATATTGGAGACGAGATTAGCGTGAGGTCTTCGAATACCGTGGGTCATATATCCTAATAATTGTTGTTGAAGATATCCTGGCCCTCTGTGGCTAAGCGCGGGCTCTTGCAATTGTGCAGCCCGTAGTCCTCTTATTTAAATCTTGTCACCTCAGATAAAAAGTAATCTAATTGACTGGGTTTTCAGGTTTTGGAGAAGAAGCCTGCTTAGTGTTTGTGTTTTTGGAGTTTGGGATTATACCTTATTTTCAATGCTTGGCTGTAATTAAGATTTAATCAAAGCTATATTAGTTTGCAATGAGATCGAATTTTGATTTTATAAGTCAGTAGTGCCAAATTAGAATTTAGTTTCATAGGTATTGTGGAATTTTGTCTCCGATACGCATGTGTCATAATGTATATCCATTGTTTTTCTTTTATTAATCTTAAAAGAAGTGTATACGCAAGGATAATGAAAGTACGTAATTAAAGTACTAAATACTTAAAATCATTGATGATGATTCCGCAAAAGAACTTTTCAATGCTGATTTTAGAGATTTTCATATTCATGACCCATTTGGAATTTATACTGGAGAAATAAGATGGTCCTTGAATTATTTGAATTGTTGATGCAATCAGTACTTTTGATTTCGTTTATTCTTTAGAAACACGCTAGTTATTTGGTTTAGTAAGACTTTACTACTAACCCCCTACCAATTCAAATAGAACTTTAGGATCATGTACAGAAGGGAAACACTTATAAACTAGTTTTTGCAGTGTTTTACGAAAGGCAAGTCGGTAAAATAATAGCTATGAACTTTCATTAAGATTAATTTTAATTCCAATGTGAAATCTCTGGCGTAGAACATAACTAGAATGATAATTGTTGAACAATCTAACGTGATGAATTTATGCGTCACAGAAAACCAATATTTTATTAATTCATAAAGACTGAAGGGATATTTAGACAATTGAAACTATAACAAATAAAGAATTTGAAACGCGATAAAAGTAAAACCCGTCTATTTTTTACAATGGATGTTATGAATTTTAATGAATGCTTCAAAAGGAAAATATCGAAAACTTTCAGTTCAAATTCCAAGCCGTGGATGTATATTCGACAAAGTCGTCACACGAATCACGTCCAAAATATGAGATTTTATCGACATTTGCATATTCATAGACTTAAAAGAGGGACTTCTTTCGAACAAGTGAAATGCAGTATTATTTTTTCCTTTGATTCTCTTGTGTGGCTAAACTACCTTGAAAAGCTCATAGGTTTTTGACATTTCCAGAGAAGGTCAAAGCAGATATGGAATCAGAATGGGGTGAAATGCTGGTAGTTTTCTTGATTTTTATTATAAAGGGAACATGAACAGTCAACATTACAATATATACATCAAGGGTACACTGAGGCACACTATTCTATTTATTTCCTTGTTCCTTTTCCCCACTACTATTTTCCATGTTGGAGCCTTTGGGCTTATAACATCCTGATTTTTCAACTAGGGTTGTAGCCTAGCTAATTAAAGAGGATGATATAGCCTATCCACCAAATTTTATTTTGTTCACTCATGAAAATTTTGGCCCTTATGTCGTTTGACAAAACCCTTTTAATAGTGAATAAAATAATACTTTATCAAATGGAAAGGGGCTATTGGTCATTTTGATAAAGTTAGACAATTTTAACTGTATTTCTTCTTTGCTTCATGGCTTCATGTATTCTATGTCCTTTGATTACTTACTGTGTTTATTTCAGTCTAAGCAATGCTTCCTCCACTCTTGCTATGTTGTTATTGTTATTTTTATGCAATTTATGTAACACTACAGTACTCTCAAACCGAAAATATTACTATTAGTAAAATCTAAACATTTACGAAAAAATAGCTTTGTTTTTTTATTATGAGATTAAAGATTCATAAAGCAATGTTTATCTCTATCTCACTCCAAGAATTTATAAACAAACTGTTTTAAGACCAGGATTTAAATGAGAAAAAGTGTGTGTAGTTTTTCCACGAGGCTGCTTAGTCGGTCACAAAGACCAGGCAATGTAACAAACGAAGGAAGCTCCACTGTACCATGTCATCCACTATCTTGGGTTAGAGATTTCTTTCTTGAGGGTACACTCAGGCACACTCTTCTATCTTGTTCCTTTTCCTCATGTTATTTTAAAGTTTTTATTCTCTTGTTGTTTTCAAGTGTTTATAATTTATATATGAGAGATTTGTTTTTATGACATTATTATTCTTAACCTTCTCTTATAGTTTTTCCTTGTTTCCTTTCCTCACGGCTATTTTCCCTGTTGGGGTCCTTGGGCTTACAGCATCCTGCTTTTCCAATTAGCGTTGTAGCTTAGCTAATAATAATAATAATAATAATAATAATAATAATAATAATAATAATAATGATAAAGATAATAATAATAAATGATGATGATGATGATGATATACCTGGTTATTCTGTCAATTGCATTGATGCAGATGACAAAATTTACCCCCTACTCTTATTTTTCTTTTTCATTATTTCTGATTTCTTCAATTTCGTGGCATTTATGGTTTCAATTTTGTTAGTAAAATAGAGCTGAATCCTCGGCCGGAAACGTTGTAAGGTTTGAGCTTTTAAATTAAATATTAAAGTGGTCGACAAATTGATGGAATATTGTTTTTGTGCAAAAGCCTTTCCTTCAATCATTTGATTTTACATTTAATGAAATATCTAACCATTATATGGTGTTTTAGAAGAGTAAAATAATATTTTAGCATATTTGGTGACGTTTTTAGCATGTTTTTGTCTTCTGTCTGATTTTGTTTGACTAATTTATTTATAGTAAACTTGAGAGAGAGAGAGAGAGAGAGAGAGAGAGAGAGAGAGAGAGAGAGAGAGAGAGAGAGAGAGAGAGAGAGAGAGAGAGAATGCTGTATCATTATTATTATTATTATTATTATTTTTATTATTTCAGTCAAATTACAGCCCTAGTTGGAAAATGCAAATCCTACAAGCCCAAGGGCTCCAACAGGGAAAGATATCACAGTGAGAAAAGGAAATAGGGAAATCAATAAAATTACATGAGAAGAAATTATAGTTAATAGATCATATCATAAATATCAGAATCTTTTCTTGCACAAGAAGTAAAGTCTGCAATCCCCACAACGTTCCTCTTCGTCGGAAAGGAGAAGAAGAAAACCACACGAGAAATTCGTAAACTCTTAAAAATTAGACCTAAACTTCTGTATTTCTTGGACGCACGTTAATAGCCTCTTTTGTAAGATCTATCGACCCAGCGCCGGAGAAATTTCTTCCAAAAAATGTAATATGTTCGGGAGACTATGAAAAGTTGATGGGAGGATCTATAAGAAGTTTGGTTTTCTTTGGAAACTCGGCCATGATGAAGCCTTTGATGGAAATCATTTTGTTCGCCCTTCTTTTTTTTTCTTCTCATATTTTACGCTCTTAATATGAGACGAGTTTTCATGCTTTGTTAGAATTTAAAAATGCCTTTCATTAGTCTTGACTTTTCATTACGGTTTTATTAGTTTCTATTAGATTTGTGAATTAAGTTTTTTTTTCATTTTTACTGAGAGAGGGGTATTCATATTTTGCTTAAATTAGATTTCTTTTTATCTATTTGTCTTTATGCCATAATTTAGTATGTTTTAACAGCATATATATCTATAGATACCTCTTGCGTTTGTGAATTCATAAAGCGTTTTTTTCTTTTAATTACTATTTTATAAATGAGACGCAAGTTGGTGAAAATAAGACACAAGTTGGTGAATTGGTTTCAACGAAGAGATTATGCGATTATTCATTTTTTCTAAAGTGAAAGTATGGCAGTGTTTATGATGAAATATATAACCACTGAGACAACGTGAAATTAATAGCCTTGAACAATTGTTTTGGTACACTTGATGAACTTAGGAGTGTGCGTAATTGAGTGGTTAGTATTGAACTCCCAGATAGGCCTACACCAGATGGTGGCCAATCATTGTTTATTTTGGTTATGTTTCCACATGATGCTCAATGATAAAACATACTTATTCTATCACACTCTCAACAAATCGAGTCATTTTTTTTTAAATCCAATTATTAATTGAAATTAATAACTTAATTTGATTTGGATATTGTCCTTATGATTCTATTAGGAAGCCTAAAATTTATAAAATTATTTACTGAATATTTAGTGACTAATTGTAATTGTATATTGTTTATTCATGAGAAAAAATACATTCACCATTCTTTATCGATAATGGAAAAAGTTTTCTGGAGTTCCTACCCGTTTACATTTGAATACCTAAAGAAATTTATTTTTTACATAGAATAACTAATGTTGGGAATAGATATATATATATTTTTTTTATACGTGATGTCTCTATTGTTCAGATAATGTCTCATAACATATGATTAAAAAACTAAAAAAAAAGAAAAATTATTGATATAATTTTTTTTTAATTGCTGTTTAGAAAAAAAACATAACATCTGATTTTTACGTATTATAGTCATTACCACCCAAAAATCCCCAATAAGCAGGTAATTCCCCCTTTTTGGCTTCGCCAGAGTGTGGCTTTCTGCCCAATGTTTTTCTAAGCCTAGACAAAAACAACGTTGTTCAATGGATGACCCCTTTGCCAGTCATGATTAGAAACGCAATCGGAACTTGTGATAATAGACCATGATGCAATACAGCGCTAGGAGATATAGGAAGATCCACTTTAATGCGAAAGTCATTAGGTATACGGTCCGGTAGGGCCCCAGTGTCATCGGATTGTAGGTATTACTTGAAGGTCTTTTTTACCCATCTGTCGGTCCTTATGTGCATTCACTTGTTAGCCTTTTTAATGTGCACTCAATTTTTAGCCTTTTGCTGTGTGCAACGCTGTTTGGCCTTTTAATGTGTGCATTCACTGTTTAGTATTTTAATGCGTGCACTCACCTTTTACCTTTTGAATGTGTGCACTCGCTCTCTAACCTTTTAATGTGTACTCTCACTTTTTAGGCTTTTAATGTGTACTCTCACTTTTTAGGCTTTTAATGTGTACTCTCACTTTTTAGGCTTTTAATGTGTACTCTCACTTTTTAGTCTTTTAGTGTGTACTCTCACTTTTTAGGCTTTTAATGTGTGCTCTCACTTTTTAGGCTTTTAATGTGTGCTCTCACTTTTTAACCTTTTAATGTGTGCAATCACCTTTTAGCCTTTAGATGTGTGCACTCACTTTGTAGCCTATTGACCTGTGCACTTTACTTTTTACCCTTTTTATATGCACGCAGTAGGTAGTAGGTTGGCCAGGGCACCAGCCACCCTTTGAGATACTACCGCGATAGAGTTATGGGATCCTTTGACTGGCCAGACAGTACTACATTTCTAGGGCTGAGTACAAGAAGGGCTAATGTCAAAAAATGGCCGATTGAAGATAAGACCATCACTAAACTAAAAATTTATTTCTGTATCAGTGCTATTAGGGCCATTGTCGTCCGTGGGTTCAGGGAGCTACACTAAGCACGCTGTTCTAGCCAAAGTCGAGTAACAAATGAAAATATTCATGCTAGAAAGGCCAATGTTGCGATTGGCCCTTGTTACATTCATTTACTACAACCATAGAGGGGCACGTGAGAGGCCAATATCAACTTCAGCCTTTCTTGAACCCAACGATTTTAATCATTTATATGCGTACATAACTTTATAAATAGTTTCCGTTACTAATGTTGTTGCAAGACTTATTAATATTTATTCAATATTAAACTCAGTAGTAATGTGTGTGATATCAGTGAATGTATGTTAGAATACATCAGAGCTGATAAAGAGATTGATTTTAAAAACAAAGGAATTGTTACTGCATCCTTTTACCTCTAGAAAATATTGCCTTGCCCATTGTTGCAGACAGGAATAATTTTCTACAAGAGACAACTCGCTGTTTGTAACTTAACCATTTTTTTTAAACAAGTGTGGATGGAAATAAAGCACACTGCATGATGTGGGATGAAACGATTGCAAAAAAGAGGTGGCCAAGAAATGGGTTTATGTGTAATGAAATAGTTGAATGGTCTCTCAGATGATATTAAACATTCGAATATATAGTGACTCTTATAGTGGCCAAAATAGGAACCATTTATTTGCAGCCCTGCTTATGCATGTTTCCAGGAGTAAGGGAATAAAAATAACGCATTCTTTCTTAGAACCTGGCCATACACACATGGAAGCAGACACAGTACATGCTTTGATAGAAAAATATAGAAAATCAACTACAAACATTGAGGTGCCACTGGAGTGGAGAACAACAATCAGAGAAATCCATAGAAAAAAATAAGTTACAAGTGACTGAAATGCAAACAGAATATTTCATCAATTTTAAAAGTTTGTATATGTCTGCTGGCCCCTGGTGAATCGCCATAAAGATAATAATGGACAAGTAAATTGGATGAACATTAGGAAGATGGAATACAATCAAAATGAAATGGCTAAATTATGTGCTGGACATCCTTTTTTTCCGAAATGCTGCACCGCAGCATTTAGATTTAAGAAGAAAGGAAAAAGGAAGACCACCGATTTGGATTCTCCCACAGCTTGAAGAGGGACCAAAGAAAATTCCACCCAAAATGTTGGACTTGATGGATCTCCTCCGCTTATTTCTGCAGGAAGCAGACATTTTTACA
>NC_090735.1:58407020-58417020 GCF_036898095.1 Palaemon carinicauda
GGGCCTGGAAATCGATGTATTTGGAAAATAGATCTTCTGGAAATCTATATATTTTGAAGATAAGTGGTCTGGATATCTGAATTTTGAAAATACGTGGTCTGGAAATCTATGTATTTTGAAGATAAGTGGTCTGGAAATCTTATGTATTTGGAAGAACAGTGATCTGGAAATGTATGTACTTAGAACAACAGTGGTCTGGAAATTTATGTATTAAGAAGAATAGAGGCCGGGAAATCGATGTATTTGGAAGACAAATGGTCTGGAAATCGATGTATTTGGCAGGTAAGTTGTCTGGAAATCTATGTATTTGGGAGAGGAGTGCCCGAGAAGTGGATGTATTCGGAAAAGCAGTTGTCTGGAAATTATATATTTTGAAGAACAGTGGCCTGGAAATCGATTTATTGGGAAGATAAGTGCTAAGGAAATAATGTATTTAGAAGATAAGTATTCTGGAAATCTGTGTATTTCGACGTACAGTGACCTAGAAATCTATGTAGGCCTATTTGTAAGAAGAGTCGGCTGGAAATCTATGTATTTGGAGGAAGAGTGCCCTGAAATCTATTTATTTGGAAGAACAGTGAGCTGGAAATCTATGTATATGGAAGAACAGGTGCCTGGAAATCTAAGTATTTGGAAGAACTTTGGCCTGGAAATCTATGTATTTGGAAGAACATTGGCCTGGAAATCTATTTATTTGGAAGAACAGGGACCTGGAAATCTATGTATTTGGAAGAACACTGGCTTGGAAATCGATGTATTTGGAAGACCTATCGTCTGGAAATCTATGTATTTGGAAGATAAGTGGTCTGGAAATCTGTGTTTGGAAGATAATTGGTCTGGAAATCTGTGTTTGGAAGAACAGTGACCTGGAAATCTATGTATTTGAATGACTGATCGTCTAGAAATCTATGTATTTGGAAGGTAAGTGATCGGGAAATGGATGTATTTGGAAGATAGGTCTTCTGGAAATCTGTGTTATGAAGAAAAAGTGGTCTGGAAATCTATGTATTTTGAAGAAAAGTGGTCTGGAAATCTAAGTATTTTGAAGATAAGTGGTCTGGAAATCTCTGTATTTGGAAGAACAGTGACCTGGAAATCTATGTAGACCTATTTGGATGAATAGTTATTTGGAAATCTATGTATTTGGAAGAAGAGTGCCCGAGAAAGGTTTGTACTGGGACGAACAATGGTCTGGAAATCTATTTATTGGGAAGAACGGTGGCCTGGAAATCGATGCATTTGGAAGATAAGAGGTCTGGAAATCTATGGACAGTATTTGGAAGTACGGTGACTTGGAATTTATATATATATGGAAGAAGAGTGGGCTGGAAATCTATCTGTAAGAGAAAGTAGGCTAGAAATCTATATATTTGGAAGAAGAGTCTGCTGGAAATTTATCTATTTGGAAGAACAGTGATATGGAAATATATGTATTTGGAATAAAAGTGGGCTGGAAATCTTATGTATGTAGAAGAATAGAAGGCTAGAAATCTATGTATTTTGGAGAAGAGTGGGTTGGAAATCTTTTTCGAAGAAGAATGCCCTGAAAATCTATATTTGGAAGAAAAATGCCCTTAAAATCTATGTATTTGGAAGAAGAGTGACCTGAATATCTATGTATTTGAAAGAAGAATGCCCTGGAAATCTCTCTATTAGGAAGAAAAGTACCCTGGAAATCTATGTATTTGGCAGGGGTGCCCTGGAAATGTAGGTATTAGGAAGAAAAGTGCCTTGGAAATCTGTTTGAAAGAAGAATGCCCTGAAAATCATTGTATTTGGAAGAAGAGTGCCCTGGAAATCTATGTATTTGGAATAAGAATGTCCTGAAATCTATGCATTTGGAAGAAGTGTGTCCTGAATATCTATGTATTTGGAAGAAGAGTGTCCTGAAAATCTATGTATTTGGAAGAAGAGTGTCCTGAAAATCTATGTATTTGGAAGAGTGCCTGAAAATCTATGCATTTGGAAGAGTGCCCTAGAAATCTATATATTGGGAAGAAGAGTGCTCTGGAAATCTATGTATTAGGAAGAAAAGTGCCCTTAAAATCTATTTATTAGGAAGAAATCCCCTAGAAATCTATCTGTTTGAACGAAGAATGCCCTGATAATCTATATATTGGGAAAAAAGTGCCCTGGAAATCTGTTTGAAAGAAGAATACCTTCAAAATCTATGTATTTGGAAGAAGCGTGCCCCGAAAATCTATGTATCTGAAAATCTATGTATTTGGAAGAAGAGTACCCTGAAAATTTATGTATTTGGAAGAAGAGTGCCCTGAAAATCTATGTATTTGGAAGGAGAGTGCCCTGAAAATCTATGTATTTGGAAGAAGAGTGCCCTGAAAATCTATGTATTTGGAAAAAGTGCCCTGAAAATCTATGTATTTGGAAGAAGAGTGCCCTGAAAATCTATGTATTTGGAAAAAGAGTGCCCTGAAAATCTATGTATCTGGAAGAAGAGTGCCCTGAAAATCTATGTATCTGGAAGAAGAGTGCCCTGAAAATCTATGTATTTGGAAGAAGAGTGCCCTGAAAATCTATGTATTTGGAAGAAGAGTGCCCTGAAAATCTATGTATTTGGAAGAAGAGTGCCCTGAAAATCTATGTATTTGGAAGAAGAGTGCCCTGAAAATCTCTGTATTTGTAGGAAGAGTGCCCTGAAAATCTATGTATTTGGAAGAAGAGTGTCCTGAAAATCTATGTATTTGGAAGAAGAGTGCCCTGAAAATCTATGTATTTGGAAGAAGAGTGCCCTGAAAATCTCTGTATTTGGTAGAAGAGTGCCCTGAAAATCTATGTATTTGGAAGAAGAGTGCCCTGAAAATCTATGTATTTGGAAAAAGAATGCCCTGAAAATCTATTTGGAAGAAGAGTGCCCTGAAAATCTATGTATTTGGAAAAAGAGTGCCCTTTAAATCTATGTATTTGGAAGAAGAGTGCCCTGAAAATCTCCGTATTTGGAAGAAGAGTGCCCTCTAAAAATTATGTATTTAGAAGTGGGCTGGAAATTTATGTATTTAGAAAAAGTGGGCTGCAAGTCAATGTATATAGAAGAGTGGTCTAGAAACCTATATATTTAGAACAACAGTTACCTGAAAAATTAGTGTATCTGGAAGGAGAGTGGTCTTGAATACTATGTATTTGGAAGAACAGTGGCCTGGAAATTTATGTATCTGGGAGAAGAGTAGACTGGAAATCTATGTACTCAGAAGAAGAGTGCCGTGGAAATCTTTGTATTTGGAAGAACAGTGACTGTGAAATCTAAGTGAGCTGGGAATCTGGTTGTTTGGAAGAAGAGTGGGCTGGAAATCTATGTATTTGGAAGAAGAGTTGGCTGGAAATCTATGTATTTGGAAGACAAGTGGGCTGGAACTCTGTCTAGTGACCTGGAAATCTTTGTATTTTGAAGAAGAGTGCGCTGGAAATCTATTTATTTGGAAGAAGAGTGGTCAGGAAATGTATGTATTTGGAATAAAAGTGGGTTGGAAATCCATGTATTTGAAATAAAAGTGGGCGGGAAATGTATGTATTTGGATGAAGAGTGAGCTGGAGATCTATATATTTGGAAGAAGAGTGGGCTGGAAATCTATGTATTTGAAAGAAGAGTGGGCTGGAAATCTATGTATTTGAAAGAAGAGTGGCCTGGAAATCTATGTATTTGGAAGAAGAGTTGTCTGGCAATCTATATATTTTGAAGACGATTGGGTTGGATATCTATGTAATTGGAAGAAGAGTTGGCTGGAAATATAGGTATTTGGACGAAGAATACCCCGGAGGTCTATGCATTTGAAAAAAAGAGTGCCCTGTAAGTCTATGTATTAGGAAGAACATTGCCCTGGAAGTCTATATATTTACAAGAAGAGTGCCTAGGAAATCTATTTATTTAGAAGAAGAGAGGGCTGGAAATCTATGTATCTAGAAGAGTAGGCTGGAAATCTATGTATCTAGAAGAGTGGGCTGGAAGTCTGTCTGGAAACCTATGTATTTGGAAAACATTAACCTGTAAATCTATTTATCTGGAAGAAGAGTGGTCTGGAATTCTTTGTATTTAGAACAGTGTCCTGGAAATCTATATATCTGAGAGAAGAGTGGGCTGGATATCTATGTACTTAGAAGAGTGCCGTGAAAATCTTTGTATTTGGAAGAACAGTGACTGTGAAATCTAAGTAATTGGAAGAAGAGTGTGTTGGAAATCTGTGTATTTGGAAAAAACATTGACCTTGAAATCTACGTATTTGAGAGATGAGTTGGCAGGAAATATGTATTTGGAAGAACATTGATCTGGAAATCTATGTATTTGGAAGAAAAATCGGTTAGAAATTATTTATTTGGAAGAAGATTGGTCTGGAAATTTATGTATTATAAGAAAATTGGTCTGGAAATCTATGTATTTGGAAAAACAGTAGTCTGGGAATCTGAATTTAGAAAAACAGTGGTCTGCAAACCTATGTATTTGGAAAGACTGGTCTGGAAATCTAGGAAATCTATGTATTTGGAAGAAGATTCGGTTAGAAATTATGTATTTGGAAGAAGAGTGCCCTGGAAATCTATATATTGGGAAGAAGAATGCCCTGGAAATCTATATATTGGGAAGAAGAATGCCATGGAAATCTATATATTGGGAAGAAGAATGCCCTGGAAATCTATATATTGGGAAGAAGAATGCCCTGGAAATCTATATATTGGGAAGAAGAATGCCCTGGAAATCTATATATTGGGAAGAAGAGTGCTCTGGAAATCTATGTATTAGGAAGAAAAGTGCCCTGAAAATCTATTTATTAGGAAGAAGAGTCCCCTAGAAATCTATCTGTTTGAACGAAGAATGCCCTGGAAATCCATATATTGGGAAAAAAGTGCCCTGGAAATCTGTTTGAAAGAAGAATGCCCTTAAAATCTATGTATTTGGAAGAAGAACGCCATGGAAATCTATGTATTTGAATGAAGAACGCCATGGAAATCTATGTGTTTGGAAGAAGAGTGCCCTGAAAATCTATGTGTTTGGAAGAAGAGTGCCCTGAAAATCTATGTATTTGGAAGAAGAGTGCCCTGAAAATCTATGTATTTGGAAGAAGAGTGCCCTGAAAATCTATGTATGTGGAAGAGGAGTGCCCTGAAAATCTATGTATGTGAAAGAGGAGTGCCCTGAAAATCTATGTATTTGGAAGAAGAGTGCCCTGAAAATCTATGTATTTGGAAGAAGAGTGCCCTGAAAATCTCTGTATTTGGTAGAAGAGTGCCCTGAAAATCTCTGTATTTGGTAGAAGAGTGCCCTGAAAATCTCTGTATTTGGTAGAAGAGTGCCCTGAAAATCTCTGTATTTGGTAGAAGAGTGCCCTGAAAATCTCTGTATTTGGTAGAAGAGTGCCCTGAAAATCTCTGTATTTGGTAGAAGAGTGCCCTGAAAATCTCTGTATTTGGTAGAAGAGTGCCCTGAAAATCTCTGTATTTGGTAGAAGAGTGCCCTGAAAATCTCTGTATTTGGTAGAAGAGTGCCCTGAAAATCTCTGTATTTGTAGGAAGAGTGCCCTGAGAATCTCTGTATTTGTAGGAAGAGTGCCCTGAAAATCTCTGTATTTATAAGAAGAGTGCCCTGAAAATCTCTGTATTTGGAAGAAGAGTGCCCTAAAAATCTATGTATTTGGAAGAAGAGTGCCCTAAAAATCTATGTATTTGGAAGAAGAGTGCCCTGAAAATCTATGTAGCTGAAAGAAGAATGCCCTCTAAATCTATGTATTTAGAAGAAGAGTGGGCTGTAATATTATGTATTTAGAAGAAGAGTGGGCTGGAAGTCCATGTATATTGAAGAGTGGTCTAGAAACCTATGTATTTGGAACAACAGTTACCTGCAAGATTAGTGTATCTGGAAGAAGAGTGGTGTTGAATATTATGTAATTGGAAGAATAGTGGCTAGGAAATCTATGTATATGGGAGAAGAGTTGGCTGGAAATCTATGTAGTTAGAAGAAGAAAGCCGTGGAAATCTTTCTATTTAGAAGAAGGGTGATGTGAAATCTAAGTAATTGGAAGAAGTGAGCTGGGAATCTGTCTATTTGGAAGAAGAGTTGGCTGGAAATCTATGTATTTGGAAGACAAGTTGGCTTGAAATCTCTGTATTTTGAAGAAGAGTCGGCTGGAAATCTATTTATTTTGAAGAAGAGTGGGCAGGAAATCTATGTATTTGAAATAAAAGTGAGCGGGAAATCTATGTATTTGGAGGAAGAGTGAGGGGAAGGGAGATCTATGTATTTCGAGGGAGAGTGGGCTGGAAATCATGTATTTGAAAGGAGTGTCCTGGAAATCTATATTTGGAAGAAGATTGGGTTTTAAATCTATGT
This sequence comes from Palaemon carinicauda, assembly GCF_036898095.1. Taxonomy (NCBI): domain Eukaryota; kingdom Metazoa; phylum Arthropoda; class Malacostraca; order Decapoda; family Palaemonidae; genus Palaemon; species Palaemon carinicauda. The sequence continues at coordinate 58,413,352 of NC_090735.1, forward strand.
ATTTGGAAGAAGAGTTGGCTGGAAATCTATGTATTTGGAAGACGATTGGGTTGGAGATTATGTATTTGGAAGAAGAGTTGGCTGGAAATCTAGGTATTTGGAAGCAGAATACCCCGGAAGTCTATGTATTAGGAAGAACATTGCCATGGAAGTCTATGTATTTAAAAGAAGAGTGCCTAGGAAATCTATGTATTCAGAAGAAGAGTGGGCTGGAAATCTACGTATCTAGAAGAGTGGGCTGGAAGTCTATGTCTCGAAACCTATGTATTTGGAACAACAGTTACCTGGAAATCTATTTATCTGGAAGAAGAGTGGTCTGGAATTCTTTGTATTTAGAAGAACAATGGCATGGAAATCTATGTATCTGGGAGCAGAGTGGGCTGGAAATCTATGTACTTAGAAGAGTGCCGTGGAAATCTTTGTATTTGGAAGAACAATGACTGTGAAATCTAAGTAATTGGAAGAAGAGTGTTGGAAATCTATGTATTTGGATAAACATTGGCCTTGAAATCTGTATTTGAGAGAAGAGTTGGCAGGAAATCTATGTATTTGGAAGAACATTGATCTGGAAATCTATGTATTTGGAAGAAGAATCGGTTAGAAATTATTTAATTGGAAGAAAAGTAGTCTGGAAATCTATGTATTATAAGAAAATTGATCTGCAAATCTATCTATATTTGGAAAGACAGTGGTCTGGAAATCTAGGAAATCTATGTATTTGGAAGAAGAATTGGTTAGAAATTATGTATTATAAGAAAATAGGTCTGGAATTCTATGTATAATAAGAAAATAGGTCTGGAAATCTATGTATTATAAGAAAATAGGTCTGGAAATCTATGTATTATAAAAAAATAGGTCTGGAAATCTATGTATTGAAAATAGGTCTGGAAATCTATGTATTATAAGAAAATAGGTCTGGAAATTTATGTATTTGGAAAAAGTGGTCTGGGAATCTATGAATTTGGAAAAACAGTGTCCTGGAAATCTATATAGCCTATTTGGAAAAAAAACAGTGGTCTGGAAATCTATATTTGGTAAGACAGTGGTCTGGAAATCTGTGAATTTAGGAAAACATATGTCTGGAATTCTCTGTGTTTGGAAAAATTGTGGTCTGTAAATCTATGAATTTAGAAAAAGTCTGGCCTGGAAATCTATGTATTTGGAGAAATAGTGGTGTGGAAAGCTATGTATTTGGAGAAATAGTGGTGTGGAAATCTATCTATTTGGAAGAACAGTGGCCTGGAAAAGAAGCGCATAGAAGAAAATATTCAGAAAATTCTCTATAAAGCACTAAATGAGGGAGGAATTATGACATAATTGTGGAAAGGAAAAAAGTACCTGTAGTGTTTTCTGTACTGAGGAAAATACAGTATATATAATAATTTTTGTGGTCATTCCAAATTCAAATTGGAGCCTTTGTATAACGATAGACAGGAATAAGTGCATAGAACACAACTTAACCTAAACTTACCCACCTGACCTAACCTACAATCTGTGTCCTTGCCTACTCAACCAAGGTGTGGTAACCTCCCTTGCGACCTCCTTAGGCTGCCGTATTCTTAGCGATAAGGTTGAAAATAAGGTATTATGGGGCATGGTCGTCATCATACATAAACGCCTTCTAAGTTTTTAACAAATTATTAAAATCCTCCCAAAGGTAACATAATTACACAGAGCCTGTGTCTTGCCAAAATACCCAAGAACTCTAGAAAAGATCTCATTTCACCTGTGAACTTTTTGATAAACCATTTCCAAGCGGACCCTTAACTTGAGTCATAATGGACTTTTTTCCTTTCCTTAGATATCATCTAATTTATCGAAAATTCTCTCTCTCTCTCTCTCTCTCTCTCTCTCTCTCTCTCTCTCTCTCTCTCTCTCTCTCTCTCTCTCTCTCTCTCTCTTGTCCAATTGGCCCCCCTCTCCGTCCGCCGGCCCATCGAGATATGTGTTCTTATCAAGAGCAATTCGCTTGACAATCGCTAATTTGGAGAAGGTTGCCTGTCCGCGCTCAGCGGCAAAAGGACGCGTAATTCGACAACAATGGGAGGCTTCTCAACACATGATGGCGGGTATCTGGGTCCAAATTGTTGTTTTTGTTGCGCCCTTATTGCTACGGTTGTCGGGAGATTTTTACCGGGCTGGAAAACCGAAAGGGAGACATTATGACCATGGATTTATCATCCTTTGTTTCCGAGATGTGTCGTTTCTTCCTTATCAGTGAAAGGAGGCGTTCTGTTCTTTGGTTCATCGGGATAAATATCTGTTTTTTTACAGCTGGTATGATTATTGCATTGTTAAATTCTTTATTGTTATAACTTCGTGATAATGTAACTGCATTTATAATATACAATTTTTATGATTTAGGTGTAAGTTTTATTATATAAAAGCGGGTATTAGTTTTTAGTTAAAATAACAGAAATGATAAAATCAGATAAATTCGACATCGAATTTCGTAATCAGATGTATCCTCTTAGTGCTTTTTTATTTTCTCATCTTATAATTCTCGTAAACGCTTTTTAATGGCTTTAATGATATTGAAAGATGGGATCTGTTGAATCTTTTATGAATATTGGACAAGTTTTATCGGAAGAAAGTGAATAGTGAGAAGTGGCGAGTCATATGTGAAGGAAAGGTTATAGTAGGCCTATTTATGCCAAAGATATAAAAAAAAGGTATGGAGTCTGTTTCGATGCTAGACGTGGCAAGCATGATTGAAATTCTTGATATAAAGTATTTGCGGTGTATATGTAGGATAAAAAAGTTGAAATGGTGATGAATGAGAATTAGAAAAGAAAGGATAAAAAGGGTAATAAATGTGAAAGGCTGGAAGAAAAGCATTTTCAGAGGATTACATATTTGTGAAAAGGTTATAATTATGAGGTCTTTGGAGGAACAAGAAAAGTTAAATCGAAGAAAGGCCGCATTGTCGGTGTGGAAGTGAGGGTTGTTGTAATAAATGTATTGGAAAAGAAAAAGTAGTTCTTTATATTTCTTGAGGAATAGCATTTACCGGGGGGGGGGGGGTGTTAGATGTGCTACTCTAGAGCCTTCTGGATATGATTGTGAAGTAGTTTTTATTATGGAAGTTTATTTCTTATTCATAGCATTTGATTGTTTTCTTTAGGAAATGTATGTGCAATTGCATGCATAGCCATTTCTTCATTCCTTGTGATCTTTACTTTTTTACCATCCTCATATATATATATATATATATATATACATACATACATACATATATATATATATATATATATACATACACTAGGAGCTGAATAACTAAAAGGAACGAACGATAAAGGACCCTCCTCCATGCAATTTAGCTGCATTTATCTCCATTGCAGAATTTTTTTCTTTTCAAAAATAGGAAACTAGGGTTTCATAAACCGTAGATTTACCCCACAGATATCCCCGGACTCATTGTGACTAGCGAATATGACCGTAGCAGTTAGTGTCTCGGACTAGATGTTGATAACATAGAGAAGTCAAGAGCAATCTCGCCGCTATCGGCTACATCTTCCAAACTCATCCCTGCATCAAACTGTGCAATGAATAACTACAACTGATAGAGGTTGTGACGAAGAGTAAGCAATATGGAACTGTGGCTGCTACAGAAATGTGATAATATATGGCAGTGGAAATAACGCGGGGCAGTGGATTTTTACACACTGA
>NC_090735.1:58422020-58427020 GCF_036898095.1 Palaemon carinicauda
TCTTGACCTCTCAGGTCCATTTTGACCTTTGTTTAACCTTACTATGACCTAAGCGGTTTGACCCGCCAATTACCAGCTAATGGGAAACAGCCTCTCTCTCTCCTCTCTCTCTCTCTCTCTCTGTCTCTCTCTCTCTCTCTCCTCTCTCTCTCTCTCTCTCTCTCTTGATAACAGTAAAAATTTTCTAAACGACACTTTAAGGAAAGCTTATTGAGTCATGTATAATATATAGTTATAATTAACCAGATTTCATCTCATTGAAATATTCACTGATCTAATGCTAGAAATCTTTCTTCTTTTTTGTACACAGTTGAAGTCCAGCACATTTCTTAATTATTACTGAATGACTCGTGTAAGACATAATAAAATACCACGTACTGTTAATACTAATAAGAATCTAATAGTCCCTTCTCTTTAGGAAACTTTGAGTCATAGAAAAGGGCTTTGTAGTAAAAAACCAATCACGATATTCAGTTAATGGTACTGGAAAATTGACAGTATTTATTTTCATAACTAAGGTGAATTGGATTTTGTTTCCCATCTCTTAAGAATACTGTGTCTATATAAATTCGAGTCCCTCCTCCGACGAAAACCTACTGTCCAGTTCCCCTTAAACCGGAAACTTGTATATAATATTACTGGCAAAAGCGACAGAGTCTTATTTCTCTCTCTCTCGACTTGCCTTTATTTGCTTTTAATCTTATTCTTCTGTTCAACACATATTTGCTCTTCCTGTGAAGGTCACTTCAAACGAGAAGAACACATTTTCCCTTCTATTTGTCCTTCATATGTCTGAGGGGAAAGTCAGTTTATGTTCGGACACAAAACTATTTCGAGATTCTGTGCTCCGAGGATTAGCTCTTTTTTTTTTTTTTTTTTTTTTTTTTTTTTTTTTTTTGGATATGTCTGCATATATATATTACTATTGAACAAGACTCGTCAAAAGTGACGACTAATTATTTAGATAGATATGCACACCCACGTACACAGATTCAACCCTTCCCACCACCTCCCACTTTCCTAATTACAGCACGGCAGTTGTGGTTTCGATGTGTACCTCCTGGGGTACCCCCTCTCACCTGTGTTTGACTGCTCCCTCTCTCCCATACCCGTGACCGGAAATTATATATATGTATGTATGTACGTATATATATATATATATATATATAGAGAGAGAGAGAGAGAGAGAGAGAGAGAGAGAGAGATAGAGAGAGAGAGAGAGAGAGAGAGAGAGAGTTGTTAATTCACTTATCAATATGCCCGTAATGCAAGCAGTTGACACTTCATACATACATTCTCTCTCTCTCTCTCTCTCTCTCTCTCTCTGTTAATTTATTTATCAATATGCCCGTAATGCAAGCAGTTGACACTATTCATACATACATTCTCTCTCTCTCTCTCTCTCTCTCTCTCTCTCTCTCTCTCATTCGAATCCACCACGTCCGAGGAAATTCTCTCATCGCATTTAATTACATGGCCGATATAAAAGCGGATAAGAGTCTCCTTTAGCACTGGCAATACACTTTCATGGCAGCTGGGGGAATGTGCACCGGCTTTTATCGGATAACAAGCTTCTCAACTTCACTTTTGTGAAGGGGTGAGTACTTTATATATATATATATATATATATATATATAGACAGACAGACAGACACTTTCTGAATTGGGATACCTTAATGTAGGGAAAGGGTTTGTGAACCGCCTTGTTCAGCAAAGCTGTTCTAATCAGGGCCAACCATCCTATGTCAGTTTTCTGTGAACGATCAGACTAGCCTCCCTCCGTCACCAGTCAGCAGTTATGAAAACTAGCCAAATCCCACATATAAATAAGTACGTCTGAGGCCTTTGTCCTACAGGGGACTAGAAACAGTTGTATTTGTTTTGGGTAGTAGATTAGACAGGGTACCAGCCACCTGTTAGCATACTACCGTTAAAAAGTTATTGGGTTCTTTAACTGGCCAGAGAGTACTACATTGGGCCCCTTTCTGGTTACGGCTTATTTTTATTTGCCTACACATACACCGAATAGTCTGGCCTATTCTTACCACATTCTCCTCTGTCCTCACACACGTGGTAGCACTGGGACTACCAAACAGTTTTTTCTTCGATTAAGGGGTTAATTACTGCAATGTAATTGTTCAGTGGCTACTTTCCTTTATGAATGGTATTTGTTAGGGCCATAGCCACTGGCTTGGGGTAGAGTTCTCTTGCTTTAGGGTACACTCGGGCACACTTTTCTATCTTATTTCTCTTCCTATTTTTTAATCTTTTACTGTAAAGTTTAATTATGAAAGATTTATTTTAATACTGTCACTATTCTTGAATTTTTTTATATTAATCGTTCATTAATTTTTTATATTAATTGTTCATTACTTCTCTTATAGTTTATTTCCTGATTTCCTTTCTTCACTGAGCTTGTTTTTTTGGTGGAGTTCTTGGGCTTAAAGCATCCTTCTCAAACTAGGTTTGTTGCTCAACTAGGAATAATATACATGCATACATTTTATATATATATATATATATATATGTATGTATATATATATATATATATATATATACATACTCACTCTAAAAACAACATAGATCTGTAAATGTAATGCACACATGAATGTATTATGAAAAATTTGGAAACATTTTTTTTGAATTGATGACGAGAAATAGGAAATGGCTTCTTCCCCCTTTTCAATGGATAAACTTTGGACGTTGAGGAGAAAATATTTTGAAGTCTAAACAAATAGCATTTTAACAACAATGATTTTAAGTAATTGTTGGTATCGTTATGGTGGCCGGCTACAAATCTATCGTTAATAAATCGCATTTGTACTATGTTTATCGTACATAAAAAAGTTTGAAAGTTAAACCAAAAATTGGGTCTGGCATTTGAATAAATGAATACTTTTAAATTTTAACAACGTTCTATTGATAATTTTATTGTTATTCGTTGAGAACAGCCCTGTCAGAAAGTAATCAGTACGGGGAACATGAGTTTCTATAACTATTTCATCCATGATTTTCGGCGTCAATGACCTAGATGTCAGGATGCCTGAAAACTTTAAATCAATCAATCCATGATTTCTTTCAAATTTTATGTGGAAATTTTTAAATTATGTTCCTGTTCTGTTTATTTTGTAATTTTCATATATGCAGTTTATCCTGTAATTGAATAGGCCTACTTGCCTTCTTCGCCTACTGAGACCTAGATCTTGCAGTAGATTCTTAATATTAGGTCGGCTATGATGATGAAAATGGTAGCGTATTGGATACTTCCCTCACTTATAATATGCTGGACGGGAGTTCAAGCCTTGGTCAACCAGACAGTTTCTAGTAGTGTCTGCAACATCACCATACTTGTGAGGTAGAGATGGGGGCGAGGGTTGGAAGTCATAAAACAGCCATTGCCGTTCTCTCCGGGTCCAAGTTTTGGTGAAGGGCTTTGCCCACTGATCATATGTATATATGATAAGTTTGGAAGACCTTAACCTATTCCTATTGCCTCTGCATCTTATGAGTGACCTTTAAAATTTCAATGTTAGTGATAATCATTGTGATAACGTTATATAACTATACAGCCATTAACTCATACCACTGCGTTTTTTTTTCGTATCGGTATTTTTTTCGTAAAGTACTACAACCACTTCTATCACTATACTCTATCACTGTCATTGTAGGAAGGACTAACATCCCAAAATATACAGTTTTCAGTCTTAGGTTATTTCTAGTTACTTTCTTTTCAAACACTTATGCTGTTGTTAAGGTTTTGCATCCAGCCTTCCTGATTATTGTATCCAATTTATATTTGCAATTTCTAGTTTTCACTCTATAATGTTTGCATCTATAACCGTTACGCATGGTACGGTATTTATATACGTACACATATATGTACTGTGTATATATATATATATATATATATATATAGCAGAATTCGAATGAGTAAATATTGAAGCTTCAAGATTGAAACTATGCAAGTTTTGTTTGTTTATAGAATGGAGGAATATGCAATGATTATATAAACCTATATCGTTTTCAAGAACCTTAAATTTCTTTTGCTAAGGCCAAAGAAATTCTTACATGGTCCCGTTTGTTTGTTAGGCTCTTTTAGGTATATTTTGGAATTTGCCTCGTATATTACCTTTTTTTCTGTACACTAGTGTTTTACTTTCAACCAAATTGCTCCCTAATTCAAATAATTTTTATCTTTTAGGTCAAGTTTATATCATTATAAACCCAAAGAAGTTCCTTACAAATTCGAAGAAAATTTGAATTTAAACATGGTACTTTATTAATTAACTTCTGCTGTTCCATCATACTTAAAGAGGTTTGAAATTCATATTTTACGCAATCAAAATGTTAAATGGTCTTATTTCCACAAAATTTGAATAGCAAGATAACAGATATGCAAAGCAAACAACTTCGAAAAAGAAATTAGTGCACAGAGGTGCAACACACACACACACAGACACACACACACGGACTGACGAACGCCCATGCATAAAACATATCACAATCTTAGCAACTTGGTTCTGGTAACATGGTCAGCATATGAACGGGTGGGTGCTCTCTTAAATCCTTCGCTTATAAGGTATTCCAGAAGTGTATTGACCTCGGGCATAGTGCAAGTGTGCAACTTGCTTAACATTCTGTCGGTACAAGTCTCGATCCCGTACTGGGGAAACGTGTTGGACATATTTAGATTCATTGCCTGGGCTGGAAACACAAGAGAATTGAGATATCAATGTTTGATCTTTTAATGTTTGTTCTTCGGGGATGTGAAGTCTCACTCTCCATTTAAAGGATGTAATTAAGAAGTGTTAATTCATCTTGCTTGTTTCTTCTGAATGCCAAGTCAATTCTTCGAGTGCTAGCTTGCTGTGTTGTACTGTAATGCGTGTTCAGGAAAATTTGTTTTTAATCTTTCTTTAATGCTGACATGGGCCGATCTCTTTTTATTTCTTTTTTTCCTATTTAAAATCAGAAATCACTTTATAGCTGCGGAGGACCTGT
>NC_090735.1:58432020-58447570 GCF_036898095.1 Palaemon carinicauda
AAAATATATTTGAAAAAGTAGATCTACTTATATATTTCATTAGGATAAGAATAAGGTCAAGTCCTGACTAGTTTTCGTCCTCTGAATAATTATCACCATACTAGTCAGGACTTGATAAAATATTTTTTATTTTAATTTTTCCTGTGGTTCTTTTGCATATATATATATATATATATATATACACACACACACATACATACATACATACATACATACATACATACATACAGATACAGATACAGAAACCATGAACAATAACGCGTATATTTTATAAATGAAAATGAATAGTGCAGTTATAACCAGTTAAATATGAAATATAGAATATGTAATATAGAAACCCGTAGTTTAAATTCATTCCCTAGAAATGTTCATTCTCCTCCTCCTTATATCTTGAAATCCTATGATTAATTCCATCATGTAGGCACTCTAGCTCGCCTCCTTTTCCTCAGATTAATCCGAAATGAATCCCCAGGTTATGAAGAGCTCTTTAGCCAACGTTTTTGTCTGGAACGAGAGACCACTCGACCGAGTTTATTACATCTACCAAGAATACATTCAATACGCGGAGTAATCGGTCTCGAGTTAAATTATTTTCGTTCACCATCGCCCTTATTATGATTATTATTATTTATTTATTTATTATTATTATTATTATTATTATTGCTGTTGTCGTTGTTGTTGTTAACTGGTATTATTATCGTTGCTGTTGTTCAGAACTTTTAGTGTAACTAATACTATTACTTTTATTATTATATTAATAATATAGAGTATAATTTTCATTAATATTATTATTTTTATCCGTTTTTCTCTCATATTAATATTATTATTGTTGTTATTGTTTTATCATTAATATTGAAATGTTTTATTGATATAAAATTGTCTGTTTTGCTCTCATATTTAAGTTTTTATTATTATTATTATTATTATTATTATTGTTATTGTTATTGTTATTGTTATTGTTATTGTTATTATTATTCTTATTATTGTTATTATTATTATTATTCTTATTATTGTTATTATTATCATTATTATTATTATTGAAAATAATTTATTAAAAAAATAACATTTATTTTTATTTCATAGTCATAATGAGAAACGAGTAAAATCAACAAATACTGAATGTAAAAAGAATATGAAGCAAGGTGGGCTAAACACCCTGCTAACCATTAACTCAAAATCCTACCTGAATTTCCACCCATTGTCCTCCTCTCTCGACGCTTTATGTAATTAACTCGAATCAGACATCGGCTAAAACCCATAAAGGCATTAACGAAGCTTCATTTGCTAAAGCCAATATTTGCACATGTTTTGTTTGACATCTCGTTATCTGTGTGTTGATGTCAATAAACGGTAATAATGTCATAAACCCGGTTTTCCACGAATTGACTGACATTCCATTTATTTCGTCAGCCCGCTTTCCCTGATAAAAATCACTCTGGAAAGGACGGCTATCGCATTACCGCTCAGGTGATATAAAATGAAGTTATTAAAATGTTTTTAAAGTGTCTATTTTTTTATGCTTATAATGCATTTTTGGTTTGATGGGCATGTATATAAAATATATAACACCAGCGATGATGCTAATAATAATAATAATAATAATAATAATAATAATAATAATAATTTGATGATGATGATGATTATAGTAATAATATTAATGATACCTAGAAAACAACTGAAATTACTATTACTTCTAATTTTTTATTGATAATAAAAATAATGATAATGATAATGATAATGATAATAATAATAATAATGAAGTTTAGTAGTTGAGACATTCACCACATTGAATAGAGAACCTAACGCACTGGTGAAAGAAATCTTTCTCGATATGTTTGAAAAACTACAAAAGAAATTGGCAAAAACTATTAAAAACTATCTACAAGTTATGAATTTAAACTTCCAGGGCCTTCCCAATGCAAAGTATCTTGATACAAGAATAAAAGCACTAGACTAAAAAATATAGGAAGAGGAAAAAAAAAAAAGCACGTTGCAACAGATGCAGATGGAAACCACAAATAAAGGAAGAAGAAAACATATGGGAACGGCCAGGATTCAGCCATATTTTTTACAGCATGCACCAACACACTAGATCATTATATTACAACAAGGAAAATAGCCCAGTGAGGAAAGGAAACAATGAAATAAGAGAAGTAATTAAAAATTTAAAAAAAATATTTTAAGAACAGTAACAAGACTAAAATAAACATTTCATATATAAACTATAAAAACTTTAACAAAATAAGAGGAAGAGAAATAATGTAGAATAGCATGCCCGAGTGTACCCTCAAGCAAGGAACTCTTCTCCGAGACAGTGGAAAACCATGGCACAGAGGCTATGACACTACCCAAGACTAGAGAACAATAGTTTGCTTTTGGAGTGGCCTTCTAGATAGCTGCTTACCATAGCTAAAGAGTCTCTTCTAGCCTTACCAAGAGGAAAGTAGCCACTGAACAATCACAGTGCAGTAGTTAACTCCTTGGGTGAAGAAGAATTGTTTGGAAATCTCAGTTTTAGGTGTGAGGACAGAGGAGAATGTGTAAAGAATATTCGGTGTATGTGTAGGCAAATGGGAAAATGAACCGTAACCAGAGCGAAGAATCCACAGTGGGGGAAGAAATTTGACAATATCGATATGAAATGCAAACTATGCGATGAAGAAGAAGAAAATGTTGACGCACTTTATGCTGGATTGCAAAAAAAAAAGAAAAAAAAAAGAAGAAAATAAAGTAAGCTGGATAGAATAAGAAAAGAGACCATCCTACTTATAATTCAGAAAATATAGAGAGCACAATGGAAAAAAACTACTATGTTTTGCATTAGAAAATGAGGAAAATATATTTGAATATCAAAAATTTATTCATAAACTTTGGAAAGCCAGAAAACAAATGTTAGACAAGCTCTAAACCAAACTAAAGCAAAGTGAGAGAAAGTGTAAAGATAAAAATAAACCACAGAGTCGCCGATACTGAGGCTATGACCCAACTATATACTGGACTGGACTATACCGGACCGGTCTGTCCTTTTAAGGCCAGTCTGTCCTTTTTTAGATCCAGCTGTCCTCAAGTTTTCACGAAAAAAAAGGACAATCTAAAAATGTCCTTTTATTATTATTATTATTTTCTGTCCTTTTTGAGATTCAGCTTTACACGTGTGACCAAGGCCGTTTCACAGCTCTTTGAATGTCTTTGAGATAAACCCTGGGGATATAATTATAAGAAAATAGGGGAATGTTTCCTTGGGTATTTTAATCTTCCTATTCCACCTTGCTTGGTATTTGTCATCAGTCCATATTTTTCATTTCACCGTATGGACGATCACATGGTTTTCTCATTTTTTTACGAAGATTTACCCTTCTATGTATAGCTCATTTATAAATATTCAACAAGAAACATCATTCTGTTATTTACATTTCTAAATAATAAAGTTGTTTTTAAAACATATATCTGTATCGCTACTAGTCAATTATATTCTGTAATTGTTCCTTCTCAACTATTTTGTTAGTACTTGTAGATGTACATTTATCATTAGTACAAAATGAGATGCTTAAAAGGAATTATAAGAATTTGAAATTAAGTACAGGGATAACGAGAAGGACTTCTTGTTTGATTCAGAATTAGGAGGGTTGTAATTCTGAATTATTCCCACGTTATGAACTTGCAGTATTGTCTCTGAATAATGTACATTATATTCAGGTTCATATTAACGTTTCATATATATATATACATATATATATATATATATATATAAATTATATATATATATATATATATATACAGTATATATATATATATATATATATATACAGTATATATATATATATATATATATATTCCCTGTACGAATGTGTAAGAAAATTCTGCCATGCATATAGGATTAAATTTTGTCATTATTTCAAATTGTCTGATGTATTTTGATTGGTATTGTCTTAATACTTGAGTTGACTTTAGAGAAAAGGTATAAGGAAAAAAACGTATAAACAACAGTAGTCTATTTGATAAGGAAAATTGAAATAAATAGAATATATAAAGATTATGCCGAAGAATAAACATAATAACAAATGTAAATGCGCAGTAAGGATAACATAAATATAGAAAATATAAGTTATTATGAAGGACTAGTAACAAAAAGTTAATAAATGATAGATATTTCCCTTATATATATTAGTATTTGCCCACAGGTTTATGATGTAATTTAGTTTGAATTGGTGAATACGTACAAAGTCGGTTTATCTTTTTAATAAATATAGCCTAAACATTATAAGTATGAGAATAGTTTTTTTCTAGAGTATTGGTAATGTATAAAGGTCTATACACAAAAATATGAATTTTAAAAAACTTACAAGAGGAATTTCATCTGACAATTCCCCCCAACATTATTTTTCTTTATACATATTTCTGACTGCGTTAAACATTTCATCATTAACTTTGAATCGGGCACAGCCTCCAAATCTCTTGACTTCTTCTGACACAGCTATAAGAGCAATTATTGATGGTAATTGTAAAGAATTCCTAATCTTTGTCTTTATGAGATTGACTTTACTGAACACTCTCTCTGCATCAGCATTTGATGTTGGTAAAGATAAAATATGTAGAGCAAAATTTGACAATGCTCATAATATTAGATTACCCTTTTCGTCTTTTAAATTGCCCAACCCTTTATAAAATGTTTCTATATTTGTCTCGTGCTTTAAATCTTCTGGTATTTGTATGAAATCTAAACTTCGCCATTCATCATGTAACTTCTGGTTATTTTCTACATCTACACCTATTCTTGGGACTAATTTGACTAAATCCTGTAGAGATGGCATAGCTATTCTTGATTGATAATCAAATGATTTATTTATTGACAGAAACGAAACCATCTTCCACAAAGGGTTGTCCAGATCAAACCTTTTCCTAATTGCAATACAAACTGAAACACAAAATTTTCTGCATCCGTTTTGAACATCCAGTAACATTTCAGGATTCTTTAAGGATTCTTTCTGAAACAAAGTCTGAAGTTCTGCTCCCAGATGAAGTTGGTTAAGTGGAACATAGTTGCTTTCATTGCATGGATCAATTGTCATTAATCATTGTTTCTGAACAATGTGTGGCTACAAAAAGGACCCAATATTGATCTATATAATTTTGTTATTCTGTCAAAAAAAAAAAGAAAATGGAATGTGGGGGAATTTCTTTGAAAGAGTAAGTTGAAGTCACTAAATTTTGGTAAAATATAATCTAAAAAGGTAAAATATAGAAAAGACAGAAGGGTCTCTCATCCTTTCAACTATCTAGTGCACTACTGTCAACCGTTCTCTACCTTCAATTCGACTGAAGTACAAGGTTAAAGGCTGCCACTGCTCTAGAACTCTTCTAACTGCTTCATGTAACGAAAGCCAACGCGTTTGACTGGGATAGAGTATTTTGTGAGGCTTAGTATTACACAATTCCTAAGAGAGTTTAAAATCGTACTGCCTTTTTGAACTAAGGGCAAAAAATGTATATATACTGCGAAGCAAATCCTCACAGTGAAGGGGTAGAGTTTTGGCAGCCTCTGAAGAACACAAGTGAATAGATGGCATATACATTTGAAGACAGTAAGTCCAGGCAATAAGTGTTTAAATCTGCTACATAGGGAATTATGCTCGCCCATGATATTAGAAGCACCATCCTATGAAATTACTAAGGGGGATGTCATATTTTGTTAATGTAATTATCAGTAGGGAATATAAATTTTGTCCAGTAGACCCTTGGGCATCATTGTCTGAGTCATATAAATTAATAAGGTCTAGCATAGCAGTGGTGATTTTCTGCACAGAGGAATCATAAAACCTAACAATTACAGCACAGGACGTAATTGTGCTTACATCCGTTGACTCATCCATGATGACAGAAAATTTGCTGGTCCTCAACTTTTTTGCTAGGCTATTTGTCACGGTCCTCCCCATGGTTTTGATTACATCCGTACACTTTGTACGTTTCATGGATGAACTCTGAGCTATGGAAGAGTCTGGGAACATAATTTTCATCAAATCCACCAAATTGTCAGCAGTAGTGAAAGGCAAGTTATGTTCTGCAATGAAACACGCAAATAGAATGGTAGCCATTACTACACCATGGGGTGTTTTTTCATTTAAGTTTCCTTCCAGCTCATTCTGCCCAAGATCAAGCTCTCGTTCCTTTTGAAGATGAATCTTATTGATGCTATGCCTTTTGATTGATGTTAATTCGGCATTAAATTCTTTTTGGCAGGCAGTGCAGAAAGCCCTCTCTCGGTCTCCTTCAACCTGTTTCAACCATGGGTGAAAATCTGGCTGTATCCATGCTTCTCTGAACTTCCGCTTACCAGGCATACCTAGCCGTAAGCAATGTTTCATTGAGATGTGACGGCATATGTAAATAAAATAAGAATAAAGAGGGAAACTAATTAAAATTTAACAAATAATATACATACATATTTGACTTCAAATCGTGAACCTAGTTCCAAATTTCTATGACGGGTTAGAGTTTAGGCAGCCTTTAAAGAACACAGGTGAATAGAGTGGCATATAGCTTATATTTAAAGACAGTAAATGCGAGCAATACGTTCTTAGGTCTGCTACATTTCGTTCACAGTATTAAGATCTGTGATATAAGGCGTTATGATTACATCTTCCAAGCGAAAATATTATGATGGAATCAGCATCGTTTTTACAACAATGAGGAATGGGCCTATGATATATCGCAGGCTAAAACTCAGCCATATAAGTCTATGTAAGGAAATAATTACCACTAAATTGAGGAATGCTGTTCCTTTTAGAGAAAATTTCATAGCATGACATCATAATCATACAAATATGATGAAAACTATGACCATTTATAAAGGAAAAACGGATATAGATTAGGCCTAGGCATACCGTAAGCTAAAAGCCTTTGGCTTATAAGTTTACATAAGAAAGTAACTACTGTATTTTTAAACCCCTACATTATATAATGCCGTTACTATAGATAAATTATCATAAAAGTGACATTACAATTGTGGAAATTCTTTCCACGCTTTATTTTAGTCACCCCCGTTATTCTATTTTTTATTTTTTGTTTGTTATTTTCTGGGTTTTATGCATCCCTTTTTTCTTTTGTTTCCTTTGTAACCTTCATTATTATACCCTTAAATATTCATTGCTGCTAACATGTCCATCATTCCCCTGTAATGCTTTACCTTTCATCACCTCATTCTTCTGTAGATGATTTTATCTCATTTCCCGAGCTCACAGTACATTGCTTGACGATGCAACCGACCGTCGACAATTTTCAAAAACAGCACTTAGTTGCATTCTGTTCCAAATGCTCTTGAAGCTTTGTATGTTTAACCACAATTGGTTTGTATTTAAGTAAGTCTTTAATTTACGTAACTCATCGATCTTAGCTTATTGCTATTTACATCTCAGTATCTATTTATAAGTCTGTTTAGCTAGGATTGTTTTCTGTGCTATTGAACATCACTAAACGCCACTTAATTTTTTTGTATGTATATTAATTTTCATAAGCCAGACTGTAGGATTTCTTTATAATTACTTTCCCCTGGAGTTTCAAGAATGATCCTTGTATTTATAAAAAAAAAAAAGCACCCTTCAGCAAACTACGTACTCATGGAAATTTGACGAAGACTCGTCCGGTTTGAACCAGTTCAGCGGCAGGAGATAGTCTCGGGTAGAAGCGTGCAAGCGGCCCACTTAAAAACCAGGAATCGTGGAAGGCGGACGTAGGCATAGCCTCTTCATCTCAGATGTCGTTGTAACTTAGGCGTCTGTTCAAGTACCTGTTGGTCAACCAGTTACTGACCAACAGTATGCCTTACTTTGAGCCATTATTTAGAAGATAGGCATACGAAGATAAAACACGACTGCAGAACTGAAGATGCACCGTGTTCTTAACAGTTCACAAGATGCTTCCCCTAGTCCACAATCAACCCTCAAGAGCGTGAGTACTAATTAACGGTGCTCAACCTTGGCCAAGGAACTGTCCCCCCTCTTTTTCTAGCCTTTATTTGACGATGTGCACATTTAGCTAGGAAGTCATGTTCAAACTGTCTGGTTTAATCATTCGTGGCGTGCCCATTAACATAAGTTGTGTTCCCGTTCCCCTCTATCAAGTTTGAAATTTTATTGCCCGAGAGGAATGTGTTCAAAGTAGTGAGTAGAACTTTTGGTATCATTTCAGTCACCATTTTTACTTTCATTGGTTGATTAGTCATTTAATTATTGATTTACGATTTAATTGATTTGACCATTTTCTTGGCACTTTTCATTTTTCATATGCCATGCGGTCTTTATTCAAATTTCAATTAGGTAGTTTTGCTGTTTTTTCCTGTGTCAGTTAGGTGAAAATTCCTGTTGTACTTTATGGAAATAAACGCCATTTTTAGGTTAAAATTATTAACTATTTTTAACTTGACTTTTACATTTTGAAATGACTAAATGAGTTATCACTTGAGGTGAGATATAACTTAAGGGTAAGTTTATATTTACGTCAATCTAAAGCTATAGGTATCAATCCTTTATTGTAATGTTCTACGGTATTACTGTTAGAATATTAAACTTTTATTTATGATGCATTAGTGATGTTGATTATGCGCTTGGGTACAATCATTTGTTTTTACCCATAATTCTTGTCATGATGTGCGTGGCGTGACGCCGCTTTCTTTTGTCCGTATAGTGTAACCGGCAAGTTCATGGCCGAAGGAACTGTGTACTGCTGCCTCCCACATTCTCCATTAAAGTGACTCTTTTAGTGATAATCTTTTATTATAACCCACCATCATGTCCTTCGAGCTCACAGGTTATGGGCCCAGCTCAAGCAAGAGGAAGTTGTATTTTGATGGTGATGAGGAGAAATATGAAATGTGGGAGATAAAATTTCTAGTCCATCTGAGACTTCGAAAACTTACCCTAGACGAAAGTGAAGATCAAACTTCAGTGGAATTCAGTGCTAAAAATGCTGACATTTTTGCCGAGATCGTTCAAGTTCTAGATGATAAGAGCCTCCAATTAATAATGAGAGATGCAGTCAATGATGGAAGAAAGGCATTGGAGATTCTACGGGACCATTACCGAGGTACTAGGAAACCAAGAATCATCTCCCTCTACACGGAGCTGACATCACTGAAAATGAGAGGGAAAGAATGTGTAACGAATTATTTTCTTCGAGCAGAGGCAGCCTCTACTTCGTTAAAGTCAGCTGGTGAGACGATCAGCGACAGCCTTCTTATTGCTATGGTGTTGAAGGGTCTTCCAGAGGAATTTACTCCATTTAATACTGTTGTTATGCAGAAGGATACCGAGTCTACGTTTCCAGAATTCAAGTCTCTGCTACGGAGTTATGAAGAAAGCCTGAGGAGTCGAGAGGCACACAGGCCTGATGTGAAGAGTGAGAATGTCCTTAAGGTGAATTATAAGAAAAATCCTGATTATCAGTGTGGTGGATCTGCCAGTGGCTCATCAGTAAGATGTTATTCATGTGGTAAGACTGGACATAAGTCTTTCGAGTGTAAGTTGAAGAAAGACAGAGGTAAATGGTGCAAAGAATGCAAAACCATTACACACAATTTTGATGAATGTAGAAAGGCTGATAGGCCTACTAGATTTTCTAGTGCAACTGTGAATGTTTGTAAGCCTAGATCCACTAATGATGAAGAATGTTGTTTCAAAATAAGTTGCTCTGTTGATAACATATCTACAGATGTATGTAATGTTCTTGTTGATTGTGGTGCTACTACCCACATCATTACTGACAAATCCAAGTTTAAGTGTTTTGATGAAGACTTTGATGAATCAAAACATATGGTTGAACTTGCAGATGGTGCAAGATACAAGAATATTGTTAAAGGTAAAGGTAAGGCTAAAATTGTACTTTATGATACAAATGGTATAAAACAAAATGTTGTTCTTGATAATGCCTTGTATATTCCTACTTTTAAGCAGAATATATTTTCTGTACAATCAGCTGTTAGTAAAGGAGCTACAGTAAGCTTTAATCCTAATCATTCTGAGTTGATAAGTCCAAATGGTGTCTTTTGAAATAAATAAGAAAGGTAAGCTATATTATCTAAATAATGTAAGCTCATGTAAATCTCGTTCACTAGAGGAGTGGCATAAGGTTTTGGGACACTGCAATGTTAAAGACATTTTGAAGTTAGAAGATAAAGCTGAAGGTATGAAAATTAGTGCCAAAAGTAAGTTTGATTGCATAACTTGTCATGAAGGTAAAATGCATTTATCTAGGAACAGATTACCAGATGAGAGAGCAAAGAGTAAAATGGAATTTGTACATTGTGATCTTGCTGGACCAATGAGTATTGAATCACGGGAAAAATCTAAATATTATATTGTTTTTGTAGATGATTATTCAGGATCTGTTTTTGTTTATTTCTTGAAGCAGAAAAGTGATGCACTTAATGCTAGCCTACTAAGAAATTCCTTGCTGACTCTAGTTCTTATGGTGTTGTTAAAAGATTAAGGTGTGATAATGGAGGAGAATTTACTTCTTCAGAATTTAAAGAATTTCTGGTAAGTAATAAGGTTAAACAAGAATTTTCTTCACCAAATTCACCACACCAAAATGGTACTGCTGAGAGAATGTGGCGTACATTGTTTGAAATGGCTAGATGTCTCTTAATTGAAGCAAAGCTACCAAAATTCATGTGGAATTATGCTGTTAGGGCAGCTGCTTATATAAGGAATAGATGCTACAATTCTAGACTAGATAAAACCCCATATGAAGTGTTAACGTCTAAGAAGCCTAAACTTGAAAATATGCATATTTTTGGTTCCCTGTGTTATGCTTATGTAGAAAAGAAAGCTAAGCTAGATCCAAGATGTGAAAAGGGAATATTTGTTGGTTATGATTCATACAGTCCTGCTTATCTTGTATATTATCCAGGAACTGACAGTTTGAGAAAGGTTAGGTTAGTACATTTTACTGATAAATTCAATTTTGATAAATCCCAAAGTCAAAAGGAAGATGGTGAATCAGAAGATAGTGAATCTGATTCTAATAATGAGAATGTCATTTGCAATGACAAGAAAACAACTGTTAATGATAATCAAAGTGATCCTGTTTCTAAACATATCCTTCTTGAAGATGAGCATAGTGAAATTAATACAGATTTGACTGAAACTGAAATGGAAGGAGAGTCCCGTTACCCAAGTAGGGAGCGAACTGCTCCCAAATATCTTGAAGAATATGTTGATCCTGATAATGTTGATTTACTGGGCTATTCTGTTCATTATTGTTGTAAAGTAACTGAAATTCCTGAAAGCTATAGAGAGGCATTAAATTCACATGTGGCTCACAAATGGATAGCTGCAATGGATGATGAAATTCAATCTTTGAGAGATAACAATACTTATGAATTGTGTAGTTTACCAAACAATCATTGTATTGTAGGTGGACGATGGGTATATGCCATTAAAGAAGGGTTAAATGGTGAAGAGCAATATAAAGCTCGCTATGTTGCAAAAGGGTATTCCCAAATTGAAGGTGTTGATTATACTGATACTTTTTCTCCTACAGTGCGTATGACCTCAATTAGAATGCTCATGCAATTGGCAGTACAATATGATTTGATTGTGCATTGTATGGATTTTAAAACTGCCTATCTTAATTCTGATATTGATTGTGAAATATTTGTTCAACAGCCTGAAGGTTACATTAAGACAGGTAGTAATAATGAACAATTGGTTTGGAAACAATAAATCTCTGTATGGTTTAAAGCAATCAGGCTGAAATTGGAATAATATGCTCCATGATTTCTTAATTCAAAATTATTTTGGGCAGTCATTAAGTGATCATTGTGTGTATGTCAATAAAAGACATAACTTTCATGTAATTATTTTGGTTTGGGTTGATGATATGATCATTGCCAGTAGTAATGAGGAAGCTCTGTTTGACACTAAACGTGTATTATGTCATAGATTTGAGATGAAAGATTTAGGGAAACTTTCATGGTTTTTGGGTATTGAGTTTGTTTTTGATGGAGATTGTATAAAAATGAACCAGAGTAAGTTCCTTGAGAAAGTTTTGAGAAAGTTCAAAATGGATGAATGCAACCCAAAGTCAATTCCTTGTGATCTAAGTGTTAATAAGTGTACTTTTGAGGAAAGTCCTGAACTAGTTGATAGTACTCTTTACAGAAACATTGTTGGAAGCTTGATATATATCATGACTTGTACTAGGCCTGATTTAAGTTTTGTTGTGTCTAAACTTTCACAGTATATGGCTAGGCCAACTCAAAGTCATTTGGCTATGTGTAAATATGTTCTAAAATTTCTTAAAGGTACTAAACAACATTGCCTTGTTTTTAAGAGGTCTTACGATACTATTGAGATTTCTGGTTACTGCGACTCAGACTGGGGTAGTTCTGAAGATCGTAAAAGTATTTCAGGTTATTGTTACCAAATGAATGCTGATAGTGCTCTTATTTCTTGGAAGAGTAAGAAACAAAGCAATGTAGCTTAAAGTTCTTATGAAGCTGAGTATGTTTCATTGACTTTTGCTATCCAAGAAGCAAAATTTTTGCAGCAGTTGTTAACTGATATGATTAATGTTGAAGTCAAACCCATCATATTATTTGTTGATAACCAAGGGGCAATTAAACTTGCTAAGAACCCTGTTTACCATCAAAGGTCTAAACATATAGACATACGCTATCATTTTATCCGTAATGAAGTTATGAGTAAAAATGTTGATTTAGTGTATGTCCCCTCAAGTGAAAATGAAGCCGATATGTTTACAAAACCAGTAACTAAAGCAAAGTTGACTTATTTTAATTTGTGTCAATAATGGTTTTGTAATATTGACCTTTGATAGCTTTGTATTTTGTTTGTTTTTGATTACCATGATGCATATATTTGTTTGATGTGTAGTAATTTGCAGATTGATGAGAATAAAAGTTTATGAGGGGGTGTTAGAATATTAAACTTTTATTTATGATGCATTAGTGATGTTGATTATGCGCTTGGGTACAATCATTTGTTTTTACCCATAATTCTTGTCATGATGTGAGTGGCGTGACGCCGCTTTCTTTTGTCCATATAGTGTAACCGGCAAGTTCATGGCCGAAGGAACTGTGTACTGCTGCCTCCCACATTCTCCATTAAAGTGACTCTTTTAGTGATAATCTTTTATTATAACCCACCATCATGTCCTTCGAGCTCACAATTACCTCCCGGTGGTTCTTGGGACGTTTTGACTTTTACAGTACTGCTCCCCCTAATTCTTTGTGAAACTGTCGTTAACGTAACTGATTCAGTCCAACCACACTTGATTGGGATTTACTATTCTGCGCCCTGGAGTAGCGTCTGAACATCAAGGTGATATCGGTGCCGACAGTCTCAGTATAGAATAATCGGTAAATTTACAGTTTCATCCATTATGGGGAAACTGGAATAAAAATATATTTATTGCATCAGAAATAGTGTAGTTCCAATGAATTTAACGTTTATTTTGACTGCAAACCATCCGATTTAGAGATTTACTATGTAATTGGAGTTAAAACAACTTGTTCCAGAATGCAGAAAGACCCTACTTCATCCCAACAATTATGGGGGACACCAGGTGGGAACCGGGGTTTTGGGTGGGGGGGGGGCGTCAAATGATATTTGCAATAAATGAATACTTATCCTTCCACCACCCCTCCCCCTATACCCCTACCTAGCGCTACGGGGGGGGGGGGGCCTCCGCCCCCCCCCCTGCGACCCCCCCTCAAGGCCACAGTGATTTTCAGGGCACTACTGAACCTAATAAACCCACCTAACCTAGCCTAGGGGACTTGTACCCCTACCTAGGCCTACCAGGGGGGGGGGCTCTGCTCCCCCTGCGACCCCCCCCCCTTAAGGCCACAGTGAATTTCGGGACACTACCAAACCTAATACAACCACGTAACCTAGGGCCCTGTACCCTACCTAGGCCTAGCCCCTGCGACCCCCCCCCTTACAGCCACTACCTAACACATCCATCAAACCAAATCCAAAGTGATGGTACTGCTGTATACATCGTTATACTATCACCATTATAATATACTCTATAAATTAATGAAGCTTACCTTAAACTGTTGGTTCATAAAGATGTGCTGGTGCTTTGAGGAAAACATGAAGCCGTTGCGAAGGTTCCTTGACATGCAGGACAATTTTTATTTTTTAAAATTAAATTGTGTCTCTGGCACAAATCCACTAGTTTTTCAATATTCCTCGAATAAGTTACAACAAATTCCTTGTAAGTTAGGAAACAGTCAGGACAAGAAGATGGAATTTCAACTTCTTGTGCCACATGAGATGACGTGCTTGCTATGGCCTTCATGTCTAAGAACGAAATGAAATGCCTGGGTAAGATAATGTATTGTCGCGCTGTGATTGGCCAAACATGTATGACGTCATAGTGGACAGGCGCTCTGATTGGCCAAACGTGTGAGACTTCATAGTTGACTAGTTTGTCTGCGGATTATAGTGGTTACAGGGCTCATTTAAGCAAATACAAGACACAGTCAACAATAACAACAGACTTAGAAAAAATCTGGGAGGAAGACATGAGTAGTGAGTTTGATCGTCGATATATAAAGAACTAGGCATTTGCGACAGATAATATTTTACAGAAATACTACAAAAGACTTGCTTTACTCGGGAAATATATTGTTATAATAGATTTCCCATAATGCGGTTTTCTAGTTTGTCAAGTGTGAGAGTGTTGGCGCTCTATTCTTCAGGCTCGGTTCCGGAAATCAGAAACGGGAGGCCTTTCCCGGAATTATTTCCCACAACTATGACATAACTCAATTTTGTAACTATATTAAATTATTCATAGCAATTAAAACTAACAATGGAAGTACAAACATAGATTAGGAACATCGATTAGACTATGCTACATTGTCTTTTAGGCCAAGATTTTTAGCCATTTACAGAAAAAAAAATACTATCATAATTCGCCCATTTTAAAATATCATAGTAGTGATGTGATGAAATTAATTTTACACGAACATCACTTTTTACATTATTACAGGGCTTTGTATAGTGCAAACCATAAAAATGCATTCATAGAAGAAAATTAAAGTTATGAAACGACAGTATGAGTAGGTAAGCCTATTTCGTATAATCCTCACAGTATTTTGTCTACAGAAACTGCAAAAATATACTCACATGAAAAAGGATAAGCTTTTAGATTTTTCTTGAGCTGATTAATCAATTCTTCAAAAGGCAACTGTTGTGCGGCCATTGCAATTAATTCCCTCAACACTGATTCAGGAATCAGTCTTTCAGTGAGTCGGCAACATCAAGTGCTGAACTCCTCTGAGCCTCCTAGTCCCATAGCATCCACACTTGCATAGACTTTACAATTATTGTAATTTTTATATAGATATCACGGGGAAAATAAACAATAAAACACTCATATTAATTATTTATTACTTTTTATTACATTTTAATCGACATACATCATCTCTTTACAAAGTGTGGAATTTATTAACACTCGGATTCCACATTCCACACTTGATCAAGATGTGGAGCAGATTAGCCGTATCGATGACGTAAATTCCACG